>NC_080572.1:303418908-303724992 GCF_030247185.1 Malaya genurostris | reverse complement strand
TTCGCTCCAAGCTGACAGGGTCTGATAAAAGCTAAGTATTCAAATCGATTTAGTATTATTCTTTTTCAATACTACCCTCTACATAATCTGTGCGATGGCTTCCGTAATAAATACTTCACTACCTGCTGACAGATTCCGAATCGTTTTGATGACTGTTAATAGTCATGTTGAACTGAACTGGATTCTCTCAAGTCATGTTTATGTGCATAAATTCGGAAATTGGCATTAAATGAAGCCGCAGAACTCAAAGAATTAGGGAAAAAATGTTGTTGCTTGCCAGATTCAAAAATTTTTGAAAAATCGACTCTCTGAGATTTGTTTTTCGAGTGTTTTTTCACGTAGGCTTTTTTAAAGGTGTCTCTTAGGCGTCGGAACCCGTCGTTGTCACGATTCTGGAACTTGAAAAATTCATTTTTTTTTCAAGCAAACTAGGATTAATTAATCATATAATCAGACTTAGACGATAGGAATAGAAAAGGTTTCCTAGGTTTTTTTTCATGTATATTTTTTTGATATTCATTTATTCGATTTGATTTTAATAGTATTTTGAAGAATGATATTTGTTAAATCGATAGACGGCAGATTCTCTTTACTTAATTTCTCTTCTGATGATAGTTCTCCAATTTTTACGTCTACTTCATAACTATTTGTATGGAATGACATCCACGTTGTTCATCCAATTTTTGTTGAATATGTTCATACAATATCAATAATAACAACATTATTTACTCAAACCCGGAGCTTTCAGTGGATTCATCTATCTTTTTTTGTATCGATTATAGAGACTTTAATCTTAAGGTCATTCACCTCTTCGGGTCAGAAATACTTTCTGACCCTATGTGCGGGGTTGGGAATCGAACCCAGGCGGGCTGCGTGAAAGGCATCGACTTACCCATCACGACATACCCGTCCCCAGAGATGGCATTTCACCAGAGTTATACACGCTAGAGTCAGATTTTTGCCACACCGAGGATGAAAAAAACGAAGCACCGCACAAAGAGGAAAGCGCACTTCTTCTCAGTGTCGAATAGACAGCATTTGAGTGTGTGCTTGTGGTTAAAGCAGCTGGCGCGAGTGAAACACATTCTCTTCGCATGAATCGCTCACACGCGCTCTCGTCTAAATAAACCCAAGTGACCACTGGCGCGTGAGTGTGAGCGAACACTTCTGTGAACTTCAATTAATAGAGAGTAGATCTGGCCTTGCTATGAAAAATTTGCAAGGAAAACCGAAAATTTTACGATAAATTGTTTTATTTTGCTGATTTTGCGTGTCCACGCTTCATCTACGAAAACCATACAGCAGAGTGCTCACCGGCGTGTACACCTCTGTGAAAGTATCTGCATCCTCCTCAGAGAATTTATTAGCTAATGCTCTAGCACTTTGGTGCGATTCAGTGGAAGAGGTAAAAGGAAATAAACAAACGCACTCATGATGCGTGCACACTTACACAACAGTGGTGTATAAATGTGAAAGAAAAGAGCTCTCGTTGAAGTTGTCAGTGCGAGGGGAGAAATTTTGCTTGCTCTTCGTCACACAGAGGAGATAAACATCTCTGCCCGTCCCCCACCTATCTTGTAAATTTGATCGAGCTACTTGTGAAACATGATTTTGTAACGAGTATCTTTCACTTTGCATAACTCTGCATAACATAACTACGATATCTGTGGTCCTTTGTTTAGTGACTTAAAATGACTTGATATAATTTATTTAATATGTCAGTAGAATGAATCAACTATATTATCTAAATCCTATTCACTCGTTTATTTCGTAGCAAGTAATTCGATTTAGAAAAAAATAGGGAAGTACTTTTTCGTTACATGATAGTATTTCGAATTTTCCCTTAGTTTCTGCGAATAAGAAATTTGAATCAATACTTCCCGGGACTTCAGTATCGGATATTGTTGAAACGTTTACTCGGGAAGTCAGTCAATTTAGTGGTGCATCCGAGCTTCTTGAAACCGGAACATACTAGGTCGCACGCGAATTCTACAATTACTGAAATATCTACTAACCAATATACTTCTCCCGTGACACTTGTGGAGTGCGCAGTAGTATATACGGCCTCTAGTAACAACAAGTGTTGGACTAACATACCTTCCCATTCCTTAGACGATCTACGTTCGGGCCTGGCCGGCGCCGGTACTGATCAATGAATTTTGGGGTTACCAGAAGATGTACATTGAAGGATGATTTACCAGTCCCAGGTCGGATCATCTAGAAATTCCCTGTACAATTTCAGCTTATCCCGATCAGTAACGGAGTAGCAACCAGGGGTGGTCGCTCAAGCTCAAGTCGACGTGTACTTGGTTACAGTTTAAAAGTTCATCAGAGGTTCATCGTTCGAATGTAAAAAATGCAAGTCGCCTTACACTAAACAGATTCATACATATATCGCTCCTTAATGCTGGAAACACATACAGGGCAAACTTTTTAGTTATTTTCACTGTGGAATACGTGTTTAACAGGCACTTTTTCGTCATTTTTCAATTTCTAACTTGCAGTCGCAAAACAAAACAAGTACACGGCGACTGTCAAAGATGAACTTGATTCATCGGCAGTTCATTTGTGTCGTCATCGTGCAAAACCTAATTAGGTTTAACACGAACGTGGCATAACCTAATACTTTATAGAGAAATTGTTCCCAGCAAGACGTACTTGCTGACTGTAGATTTTTTTTCGATTTTGCTGACTTTTGCAACCCTGTCTGAAGATTTTTACCTGGCATCTCTGTTCCAAACGAACAGCTGTCGTGACTCTGGTTAAAGACACTCTAGTCCCTTATCTTAACCCAGCAAACGATAAAGTCTACTCGATTAAACCAAGCAAAGCTCAGTCGGAAAGCAGCACTCAATCATTACCAGAAAAATGAGCCGTTAGAACGAAGTTAAGTTATTTTACCGTCTGTGGATTACGCAATGGTACCCACGATCTCTATAGAAACAAGTGTCGGACTAACGTTCCTTCCTTTCCTCACACAGCAAAAAAGAATTGTAACAATCTCAATGTGATTATCAATCGATGTGAAAATATAGGACGCACTGAACATCAAATGCAATAATTTTCTGTTTTCAAGAAATATTGCAGATAAATGACACGTTATTACATCGAAACAACGTATTGAGTAGATTACATTAGCTTGACTGAATACTTAGACGATTCTGATAGGAAATTATGCATCTTTTCTTGTAATATTTTAGAATGACACCAACACATTTCTGATATTACATCAAAATAGCTGCACATCACCACTCACTACTGATGTGCAGCGATTATAATATAATATCACAACAATCTTTGTGTCGTTCTAAAGGTTGTAATATTACACGAAAAGATGTATAATTTCATATCAGAATCATATACAGTATTCAGTTAAGGTGATGTAACGTACTCAATACGTTGTTTCGATGTAATAACGTGTGATTTATCTGCAATATTCCTTGAAAACAGAAAATTATTGCATTTGATGTTCAGTACGTCTAAATTTTTTTCACATCTATTGATAATCACATCGAGTTGGTTACAATTCCTGTGCAGAGGCACAGTTTTCTGGTCGTAGCCGTGTTGTTAAGGATTATTTTTGAGGCAAAACTGGCTAAGAACTTGATAATTATACAGAAAGAACTAGTTCTGTTAAATTGTTCTTTCATGCTCCTAAAACATTGTTTCTTTGAAAATCGCGAATGAACGCAATTTGTACCGGATTCCACAAAACTACAAACGCTCTGGAATACATCCTCAAATAATTCGATTCCTTCCATTTCTATTAAGAAGAATAATAATCTATAAAAAGAATAATTTATAAAGAATGTGAAAATGATTTGCTTCCCCCAAGTTCGGTCAATAACGAAGTGCAACTACGAGCAGTTTACTTTAGCTTAGATCAGTCACAGTAATAAATTCAAAACTCATTCAACCTTACTAGAATCGACTATTTACTCGAATTCGATCGCAAATGGTTTAAATCGGCAGTGTAAATTTAAAATGTACAATAAACACAAAACAAAAACAAAAAAAATACTCACGCTCTGCATCAGGTTCTGTGCGTTGCCAACCAGCATATCGGTAGCCTCGCGGTCCTCATCCGATCCCTGAGCCCCCAGCATAGTGGCCTTGACGGTGGACAGAATTTTCAGCTGTGTACCGATGGTCGGTATTCGTTCGCACACCTGCAGCAGATTGGTTCGGATGCGCTTATCCGTGCATTGCCGAGCCAGTATCTTGGCCAGCCGCGTCACATCCTCGGATGCTTCGGCAATTTTTTTCGCAGTCGCTATCAGCTCCCGTTTGCTACCCTTCGAATCAGCACGGACCAGCTCGGACAGACGTGCCATGAGGACAGCCATCCGTTTCGCTGCGGCAATGATTTCGTTGTCCTTCGAAGACCACTGGCGTACCTCCTGGTGCAGACCGTGGGCAGCCATCAGGATCGGTTGGTTCGCGTTTGGCATTCCCTGGAAAAGTTCATCCTCGTCATCAGTTTCCGGTGGAGGTGGACGCACCGGAGGAATATTTTCTCTTGGTAGTGGTGGACGTGGAGGAGCAGCCTCCTGATGCTGTTGGTTCACGTGGAGAGCCGATATATCCGGCATTTCGGGAACCTCTGGGACGTTGTTGATGGCACTTCGAATGTTGCGTACATTTTGGAGCAACTGAAAAAAAGATTATAGCGCCGTGGAAATAGAACTAAAAACAAAAACGCTTGACAAACCTGTTTATTGGCTTCTCGCCAATTTGAAGCATGAATCGGATCCGCGATGTTGGTTGAAACATTCTTCGCTTCCTGTACCATCGGTGAAATGGACCGCTGGAGCCGATCAGATGCGTCGTTGACTTTAGCAATGAATTCCGGATCTTCGGAATTGTCCGCTTCCTGTTTGGCAACTAACAGAACTCGGTTGGCCAGCCGGGCCTCACTTGATGTGTTGTCGACCATTTTTTGCGGTTGTCTTGTGCGGATTGCATCGTCGCAGAGAATCGAATGTTTCTGCATTTGCTTTTCAGAAGCTTCTATGAAATCGGAAGGATCAGTGGCCTGATCGCAAAGATTTCGCATCCGTAAAATTGTATCGGCGTACTGTTGCTTCAGGTTATTGAGATGTTCTTCAGCAGCTTTGCTGGTAGGATAATTCATTCGGATACGACCGGCTGAGATCAGCTGGGGAGTTAAGCTATCAATCTGAGATGCTGATGAAAGCAGAACTTCCGCCAGTTTTTTATTGCCACCGGAACCACCAGCGGCAACCATTCGGCTCGTCTTTGACGCACGATCGCTAAATGTTTGTAGTTTGTTAGATTTTTGATTGAAATTCTGGTCCCTGCCGGGCGTTCCTTCTGGCAAGGCCACTGCTTCCATGAATTGTTTCAAAGGCGATGATATATCGATGAAATCCTCAACCACCCGATTAACAACGGCATCTTGAATTTGCTTCTTCAATCCGTGTAGCTTTTCGTTCAGACGACGCGCAACTTCCTGAGCCTGAGCAGTATGACCTAATCCGTTCGAACAGAGCTGTGAAAAATCGTGGGAAAGTTGTTCGACTTCATCGCACAGTTGCATAACTTCCGCTTTTTGATGACCAGCCAGTCCTTCGGCAACTTTACGGCCCTCATCGACAATCAACGCAATTGCTCGCTGACCAAGCCCACGATCATCCTGGCTAGGATTTTGCAGCCATCGGCAAGCTTGCTCCAAACGCCCCTGGACAGTGTGAGCGGTCTGCTGGAGACCTGCTTTGTCGACGCCCATGATGGCGTTCAGAACGGATTGTTCTAGATTTCCCAACTTATCGCGAATGTCTCGAGCAATCGAATCCGCCTGCGGTGTTGTGCCTTTGCCATCCTGTCTCAAATCGCACAAAGTGTTAGTCATTGCGGTTATATCGCCGGCTAGTTTCCTAATTATATGCGAATCTTGAGGCAAACAACGGTCAGCCACCTTAAGTCCATTATCTACAATCTGTCGCAAAGCCTTTTCCCCCACTCCACCTCTCAAGGCGTACGGATTTCTCAACCAATCGTTGGCAGCTTCCATTTTATTGTTGATAGCGTTGTGAATCTTCTTCAACACTGTTAGATTGTCCAGTTCGCTTTGATCCTCGTCGTAGGTTGTCAGTTGCAACACTCTGATAATCTCTTGAATCTCTTCACTCATTCGTGAAGCTAAATAGTTCCGGTTCTCGGCGGCTTCGTCCGAACCTTTGCCACTTTGCTCAGCAATCAAAATAAACACCTTCATGCTGCAGATTAGTATCGGTGCCAAAATTTTCACTTGCTCTAAACAGCGCACCAAAATTTCACTGTGAACCTGATGCGTTAATTCCTTCTCCCTAGCGCCCACCTCTCTCGATACCTTGCTCAGACACGGACTTAAATCTTTCAGAAACTGCACTAAATCTTCCATCGTATCGATCACTTCCGAAACAGCCAAATAGTCCAGCACTCTTTTGCACTCTCGGATAATTTTCCGCACTTCGGACTCATCAAAGCACAGCAACAGTGACGAAGTACCCTGCAGAATGCCTCTGGAACCTTCGATCAGCTTCTTTCGTGCTGGACCGGAAAAAGGATCACCCCTCAGCATTGCTGACGCTTCCTCCAGCAACTGAGCGGCATTTTCAACCCGAGCCAACGACGAGGGCATATCCTGCTTCAGTATGTCATCGTCCGAATTGTGAATCGTTTCTCGGCCCACCTTGACCAGATTGGTAACGGCCAACGAGACGGCCTGTACTGGTCGGCTGAGATCAGGCATAGCGTTGCCATCTTCGGCTTCTTCGTGCAGTATCACTAGTCGGGAGACCTATCATCGAAGCCAAAAGAAAAGAAACATATACAAAGATATAAGTACTAGTTTTGGCAATGGTTTTAATCGTTATTAAGTATATACATATAAAAGTAAAACGAGGGATGTACGGTGATATGATTTATGATTACTGGCAAGGGTCAGTAGCCATTTGCTGCGAAATGTCGCCATTCGTTATTAGCTGCCACTCGATTGATCACTGATGGAACGATGAATTTCTCTATAGACATGGCACAGTTTTGAGCACAAGTCAAGTAGACAAGTAGAACGTTGGAAAAATAAATGGAAATTTCTTGGTGTGATGTTAAAAGTCTGGGAAATCATTTACAATTAATGGAAAACAACTAGACACGTGTTATATTGCATACGATGAATCTCGCACCAAATCGTATTCGGAGTTGGCAACATCCTTGTCATTTATCGACTAGAGCTATTTGAAAAAACCTATTTGTGATTCGAAATATTTTCAAATGGGCCATCTTTTAACCTCGCCATTGTGAATCGAAAAGAAATACTGTTATGTTAAATGTTAATGCTAGTGTTAAACGTCCTGATTTGCTGCTATTATAAACATTATATAATTCAATACTTAAACTTTCCGTACGAATTTTTTTCATTAATGATATAAGTTTAAAAGCACATTGCTTAAGCTCTAAGATGCCGAGAGCATTCATAGTCGTTATATCTCAACCCTTTGCAGAATACATGCTGCGCCTGCTGTGTGCTCGAGACATGCACAATGCTGCGCTCCTGTTACTTCTATAAATAAAGTTCATGCTAAATAGTGTTTTATTTGCTTCGATATAAATGAAGCAGTGTAATCAAACAACTGGAATTTTCATTTGGTGTTGAACGGTCGTTCGCACCGCACGCGTATAGCTCTTGGCTCCTGGAATTTTTTCTGGCTATCTAGAGTCTCATTGATTCAAGGCGTCAGTCTTTTTCAAGGCTACCTGTATCACTAACAGTCTTTTTAAGACTAACAATTAGTCAGCCTTTCTCAAGGCTATACAAAGAATGATATTGAGTGACTAAGTGATACAAAGAGTGATATTAGAGTGACTAAGAAATTAATCAGCCTTTTTTAAGGCTAGCTATTCAAAGAACTATTCTTCGAACTAATCTGTCTTTATTAAGACTACCACAAAATCAGTCTTTATCAAGACTTTTCCAAACTAGGAGTCTAATCGAAGACTAATTTAACCTAATTAATTTAATTTAAAATTTCATTCATTTCAAAAATGCCTGCGTCCAACCGGAAAGGCAACAAGCCTAAGGCTAAAAATAATTCAATAAGAAATAAATCACAATCCGTTATTCAACATTTTTTCAAATAACATTCACGATCTTATGGAATCTGAATGTAAAAATAAAAGACAAAGGACGGATTTCCATTCCGTTGATTCTATGCCGTCTAACAATATTTACGAGATTCTTCCTGAATCCGATTGTAGCGACATAGAAGAAAATTCTTCGAAAATTCCCAAAATGGACGCTTATCGTTCTGGGAAGAAACAACAATCTATGCCACCAGTGACGGTGATGATCTCCGACTTCAAAGCATTCCGTACTGAGCTTTCTACTTTTCTTCTGGAAGTGAAAGTCTCATTTCAAATCGGACGAAGAAGAAGAGAATATCGAGTCTTGGTTGATGGATTGGAAGATTATCAACGTCTTATCCGATAATTCCGAGAATTCATAAATTTTATTCATATGATATAAAATCAGACAGAACCTTCAAGGCTGTCTTGAAAGGCTTATCAAATGATCAGAGTACTGATGAAATTAAAAATGAACTAAAAGAATTGCTTGGTTTTGCCCCTTCCCAAGTTATACTTATGAAAAAAGAGCGAATGGTACTTCTAAACCACGCTCTGGAATTTCCCATGAACTTTACCTAATACACTTCAATCGAAGTGATGTAAACAATTTGAAAACTTTAGAAAAAGTACGTTTCATTTCCCACATTAAAATTCATTGGGAACATTATAAACGGCATAATCGTATTGCAAACTTAACGCAATGTCGTCGTTGCCAAGGCTTCGGCCATGGAACCAAAAATTGTCATATGGATATACAGTGTTTGAATTGTGGTAAATCGCATTCGAAAGACGTTTGTCCAATGAATGAAACCACTGATAAATTTTCATGTTCAAATTGCGATGGAAATCATAAATCCAATTATTTGAAATGTCCTGTCAGGGAAAAAATTTTGAACGCTCGTTCGCTTAGACAACAAGTCAAATCAACGACCTTAAATTTACAGAACATACCTGAAAATCAAAAAACCATTACAAAACGAAAACAATTTATTGACAGGTAGATCGACCTCGTCATCATCTTCTTCTAATGTCAGTTATGCTAGTATAACAGGCAGAAATCTACCACTTAATGCTTCTAATGTAAATAATCAAAACACAGAACCGCCTAGCAGTTCATCTTCTAACGAAAACAATTTATTAATAGGTAGATCGGCCATATCATCTTCTTCTAATGGCAGTCTACCTACAAATATTCCTTCAATGCCATTCGCTTCTTTAAATGAAGTCGATTTAGGCGATATAACTGAAAATAAAATAATCGACCTACAAGATCAACTTTTTCAAATGCCGAATGAATTCGACTTCATCACTTTTTGAAGCATTTTAAATCGGATGGCAATTTGCAAATAATATTATAATGAATTTAAAATTTAACAGTGATGTTAAATAATTATTTGAATATTTTAAATTGGAATGCTCGATCTTTAAAATCGAGTGAAGATGAATTTTATAATTTTCTCAAAGTTCACAAAATTCATATGGCCATTGTGACAGAAACTTTTCTTAAACCAAATGTCCAATTGAAAAGTAATCCACATTATGAGGTTCATCGTTTTGAAAGGTTTACTGGAATGGGTGGTGGAGTTGCCATTTTTGTCCAACGGCAAATTAAACATCGAATTTTACCTTCTTTCAATACTAAAGTTATTGAAAGCTTGGGAATCGAAGTTGAAACCATTCATGGAATTTATTTCATCGCTGGAGCATATTTGCCATTCCAATGCACCGGCGAACAATTAAATTTCTTTAAAGGCGATTTGCAAAAACTCATAAGATATCGACCGAAATTTTTCGTAATTGGGGACTTAAATGCTAAGCATGTCCAGTGGAATTGTAAGCAAAATAACAGTAATGGTAAAATACTTCATAATCAACTCTCAGCTGGTTACTTCACAGTTCTTCATCCCAGTAATCCGACTTGTTTCTCTTCCGTGAAAAACCCGTCTACAATTGAACTGGTTCTAACAGATCAAAGTCACATTTGTATTGAACCGATTACACATGCTGACTTTGACTCAGATCATCTTCCTGTAACATTCAGACTTTCCAACGAAGCTATAATTAATCCAATTAGTTATATATTCAACTATCATAGAGCTAATTGATTGTATTACATATCTCACATTGAAAATCATGTGGATCATGAAACTATTTTAGAAAATTCTGCGGACATCGACACAGCAATTGATAATTTGAATCATTATATTATCGAAACTAGAAATCTTTCAGTTCCCAAAGCTCAAACTAAATTAAATTCTCCTATCATTGATGACAATCTTCAACTGCTCATTCGGTTGAAGAATGTTCGTCGTCGACAATATCAACGTTCTCGTGATCCTGCTATGAAAAACATAGTTAAGGATTTACAAAAAGAAATTAAACATAGATTTACTCTTTTGCGTAATGAAAATTTCGCTAAAGAAGTTGAACAAATAAAACCATATTCTGAACCTTTCTGGAAATTTTCTAAGGTTCTTAAGAAACCTCAGAAACCAATTCCTGCTCTCAAGGAAGGAAATCAAATACTTCTTACAAATGGCGAAAAAGCTCAAAAACTTGCTCCACAATTTTAATTTGAACGTTGTGAGTCCTATTGAAAATGAAGTCTCACTGAAATATGATCATATTTCAACTCAAGTGTTATTACAAGATGACATTATTGAGACGAATTTTGATGAAATTAAATCAATTATTAGGAAACTTAAAAACATGAAGGCTCCTGGTAATGATGGAATTTTTAATTTTCTTATTAAAAATCTTCCCGATGTTGCCTTGCGACTCCTGGTTAAAATTTTCAACAAGTGTTTTTCATTAGCTTACTTCCCAAAAAGATGGAAAAACGCTAAAGTAATTCCTATCCTCAAACCTGATAAAAACCCAGCAGAAACATCAAGTTATCGACCAATTAGCTTACTATCTTCGATCAGTAAACTTTTTGAAAAAATTATCTTGTTGAGAATGATGTCTCATATAAATGAGAATTCAATTTTTTACGATCATCAGCGAAAGATACGCGTGGACATTTTAAAGAAAGGTTCACATCGTTGAAGTACAAGAGGAAGATCAAAGGTCCAAGATGGCTACCTTGTGGAATCCCAGATAAAACGATAAACTCTTTTGATACAGAGTCGTGTATTTTGATTGCTAACCGGCGATTGCCTCCAACTTTTCACTTGTTGAATAAAATAGTGATATTTTTCCGGTTTTGCACTAAAGTTCCAGACTTTTTTACGAATTTCCCGATCACTTGCCACTCTGTTTTTAGTATTACCACCAAATCAGGTTAACGATTTTACTACGTGTAGAAAATTATGGTGGTTATTTTTTAATTTTTTTAGTTCGATCATTATTGAATTCTCAATACATTCTTTTAAAAATCTGGTAAATCTATATTCTGACAGAAAATCTGTAATCTGTATATAGAGATTCTTGGTCACAAATTGATTTGAAAAATCTATGCCAGACGTTACGAGCATTGTCGCGTCGCACAACGTGTTCGTACATGTTTGTGTTCATGCAACCGGAACGACTTTATTTCATTCTCAATAGTCTTAAGTTTAACGCAGTTGCGTAAGTTGTACCGTATAAGAAGAAGTTTCATATGAGTCGATTGAATTATTATCACACAACTGAAGCTCCTTATTTTCAAATTTAATTTCGAAGAATGTTTTTGTGATTCATGCAAAAGGTCTATTTCTAAAAATGACTATCAGCGAGCCAAAGTTTCGAATATATTGATAAAACCGAATAGAGTAAATCCAGAAATTAACAGAAAAAGTGGTAAATTCAGATTTTACGAATTACGGCTACTATTGTTAGAATTGAAATAAAAATATTGCTGGATGCAAAAGTTCTAGGAAAACTGCACTGCCGTATGCCCTTCGCAATTTTCAATGAATTTATCTAAAGGTCAGCTTACGGACTATACAGTATACAAAAAACACACGAACAAACAAAAACAAACAGAAGCGTTTGTCCTTGTCTGTGACAAATACGACCGTCTCTAGCGGCTGCCCCCCTCCCTGTCCGGCTGTGATGTTTGGCAAATTTAATTTATTACACATTTTCCGAGAGTCTGTAGATTGATTTAAAAGGCCCCTTATGTACTGGCGACTTGACGTTTGTTCTGTTTGATGTGTGCACGTTTGGAGACTTACGCCAGAAGAGCAGCGGCGACGCTGACGCCGAGTGGGTGCTCTTGATTCGGTAACGATCTCATTAATCTTAGTGCGCCTGTTTACTCGAAAGTTGACTCGTAGCATGGGATGTAGTATAAATAGTAGCTGATTCCGGTGCTTATGTACAATCGCCGTTAAGGGTGGTCAGGGTTTCGAACTAATGTCGAATATAGATTAGTCTCGGTTAGAGGAAAAATTCCATATTCCATCGGCTTGGCCGGCATCGGCCCCGAGTCATCGGAATTCATCACTGCAAATCAATTAAACAGTAATTGCCACTTAAGACGTACACAGAGAGAAAATAATAGAAGCACAACGCACTGACCGGCAAACGACAGCCGTCGAAACGAAAACAAAAGCTTAAAATAAACGAATCATCAACTTGGTCAGTTGATGGTATAATACATATCTGTATATATCAACAAGTTCGGTCAAAACCGTGTGGAAGAATAGCGAATGGATTTCCTCATTTTCATGGTGGGATCCCGAAAATAAACCATGATTCATGCGGCACACCTCAGCTAGTGTCTCTGGTGTATCCCCCTGGTGCCAATGAGAAAAACCTTGTTCGACAATGTTGAGCCAACTAAGGGACCGTCCAGAAACCACGTAAGATCTTAAGTTGGCCTCTTTAGATCTTCTCTACGTAGGCTATTTATTTTCACTTAAAAGAATGAAAAATGTTCTTCTGTGGCACGCGCTGAGACCTCGATTTAACAAATTAGACAGACATTTAATATCGTGGACAAGTATTATATAACTACGAAATTAATCACCGGTATTAAAAATTGAAAGCATTTTAAAGAGAATCATTTGTCGTATTTATATATGTTTACAATAAACTATCAACTCTGAAGAATGATTTGTGCAAAAAAAAAAAATTGCGGATCTTCATAGGAAAATTCTTTTTAGAATGTTATTATTTTTCACTCACTTCAAGATTTCAACTGCCTTTTATAGCTCTGTGGCACAAGTGATCTTTATGAAAGAACATAGAATGTTCTTCACCGATAAACTTATCCTCTGATCTTAAAATATTATTAGAAAACCTTTGATTAACTCATAATTGTGGTTTTGAAAATCCACGATATAAAGTTTGCCGGCGTGCTTTAGTATTGGTAACACCACCCTTTTATATTGGCAGTGATGCCATACATAATTAAGTTTTAACTGTTTGAATTTTGACCACTGACCAAAGAATGTATATCTTCATTTAAATGTGCAACCGATTCGTCCAAATCATTAGCTGTAATGAACAGAACAGTATCGTCAGCAAACAATTTTATTTCACAAATCGTAAAACTCGCTTCATGTCATTTATGTACATAATAAACAAAATCGGTCCTAAAACACTACCCTGTGGCACACCAAGTGAATTACCCTGGAAACTAGACACAACTCCATTGAAAACAGTTCTATATGGGTTCTACCAAATAAATAGTTAGAAACCACTTATATGCTACTCTTTCGATACCAAAAGCGTTGTAGTGTTTGTAACAGTGTAGGTCTAGAAATTGTTTCGAAAGCACGTTTGAGATCCAAGAACACTGATATTCCGATATCCCGATTGTTCCGGTATTGTAAAACTATTAGAGTTTAAATACTTCATCAACATGTTAATGGGACGGTACTCTTCGGCTTTATTCGTTCCAGTAACTTTGGGGATAGGAACCACCAACGATTCTTTCCAAACTTTTGGTACATGCCCCGTGTATAACGATTGATTTACCAAGTCCAGAAAATCGTGACCGATAACATGAAAGTAATCTTGTATCACTTTTGAGTTAAAATTGTCGATACCAGCCGATTTACCTGAATTAAAACAAATATCTCTCAATTGTTCAAAAGTGATTGGGTGAAATTCAAAAAATAATTACTAATCGGCAATGTTATTTCAACAGGTTCACCAACCAAATCAATACTTTGATTGATCTGTTGTACACTATTTATGAAACAACTGTTTAATTTTTCTGGTATCACTTGCTCTGAGTGCTCTTCTATACCATTAAATGTTAAGGTTCTTGATGTGTAGGTTTTAGTAATTGTTTAAGAATTTTCCATAACTCATTGCTGTTTTTCTGATTTTGATCTATTTTCCTCTGAACATATTCACATCTAGTCTTCTTCGGGGCCCATGAATAAATGTTTCGCACATTGGTATAGGCACGCCAGAGACTTTCATTGTTAGTTCTACAGAACCTCTTGTACTGTTTATCCCTCTCTCGTTTTAATCGTAAGAGGTCCATTGAGCACCAGCTACTCGAACTGTTCAAACTAACGTACTTTTCAGTTACTGATTTATTAGTACACTTTTTTTAAAACGTCCGGGAGAATAGATGCCCTGCGATCCAAATTTCCTGTCAACTGCGTACAATACAAGCTTCTTGACACAAGTCGAGATATGGCTTGCTTTGAATATTTTTCCAACATTTAATTTTCAGTTTTTTCCCATCTCTATGGGGTACTCGCTATGGAAATTCGGTCTCCACACACGAATAAACTCCGTCAAAATTGGAATATACGTGATCTATCAAAGTTCTGCTATGTCTCGAAATTCTTGTAAATTCATTCACAGTTTGAAACTGAAGAATTCTGCTAACTGTTTCAAGTGATTCGAACTCTGATCACTGAGCCAATCAACGTTGAAATCTTTCGCAATAATATTAAGTTTACTAAAATCTACAAAATTTTCGCACCAGTTTTCTAGAATTTTCAGAAACTGGCGATCGCTTGAACTAGGGGAATGATATACAACTGCATATTTTCCCATCTGCATGCCTCTTTCAACTGATATCTTTAAGAACCAATTATTTCCAACTAGTTCGTTTGATTGAATGCGGAATTCAGTATAATTTTATTCAAACAAATGTTTGAAGCTGACTTAATATTAGCATCTAATGTGTTCTAATTCCCTGCGTAAATGCAAAAAGTTGCAGTTCAAGTATTGCTATTTTTTTAAAATGCCTCGTCCATCTAAGAAGAGGAATGCAGTGCCCTTTAGCGAAAATCAAAAGATAACAGATCGGCTGAAAAGTTCGTATCGTTTCTATGAGAGGGCGCCACTAGAATTAAATCCATACCATTTTCAGTTAGTACCAACCTTCAAAAGATACGTGTATAAATTTGACAGCTGTCTGATTATTAGTTTGTGAGATATTGCATTTTGAGTGAAGCTAGTTTTGTAATTGTGAAAAAAATGGAAAAAAAGGAATTTCGTGTGTTGATGAAATACTACTTTTTGATGAAAAAAAGTGCCGCCGATACCAAAAAATGGCTTGATGAATGTTATCCAGACTCTGCACCGGGCGAAGCAACAATTCGTAAGTGGTTTGCAAAATTTCGTACTGGTCATATGAGCACCGAAGACGATGAACGCAGTCGACGTCCAAAAGAGGCTGTTACCGATGAAAACGTGAAAAACATCCACAAAATGATTTTCAATAACCGTAAAGTGAAGTTGGTCGAGATAGTTGACACCCTAAAGATATCAAAGGAACGTGTTGGACATATTATTCACGAATATTTGGATATGAGAAAGCTTTGTGCAAAATGGGTGCCGCGTGAGCTCACAATCGATCAAAAACAACAACGAATTGATGATTCTGAGCAGTGTTTGGAGCTCTTATATCGAAATAAAACAGATTGTTTTCGTCGATATATAACAATGGACGAAACATGGCTCCATCACTTCACTCCGGAGTCCAATCGACAGTCAGCTGAGTGGACTGCACGCGATGCACCGAACCCAAAGCGTGGAAAGTCTCAACAATCGGCCGGTAAGGTTATGGCGTCTGTATTTTGGGATTCGCATGGTATAATTTTCATCGACTACCTTGAAAAGGGAAAAACCATCAACAGTGACTATTATATAGCGTTATTAGAGCGTTTGAAGGACGAAATTTCAAAAAAACAGCCTCATTTGAAGAAGAAAAAAGTTTTGTTTCATCAAGACAATGCACCGTGTCACAAGTCGATGAAAACCATGCTGAAATTGAACGAATTGGGCTTCGAATTGCTCCCTCATCCACCGTATTCTCCAGATTTGGCCCCCAGTGACTTTTTCCTGTTCTCAGACCTCAAGAGAATTCTCGCTGGTAAATTTAGAAGCAATGAAGAGGTAATCGCTGAAACTAAGGCCTATTTTGAGGCAAAGGACAAATTGTACTACAAAAGTGGTATCGAAAAGTTGGAAGATCGCTATAATCGCTGTATCGCCTCTGATGGCAATTATGTTGAATAATAAAAACGAATTTTGGCAAAAAAAATGTGTGTTTCTATTAAACGATACGAACTTTTCAGCCGAACTGTTAAATAGATGGAATACGTTGATAGAGTGTGTGCTGTACTCATTAGTTCAAGCAGTTCAATCGCACGGAATTTGGAAACTATACTGCATACAAATATTTTGGTATCAATAGGTAAAGTTCTAAAATATTATCGTTAATATTTGAATTTATAACATCAAAATTAAACGGACTCCCCTTCCGCAGTGGCGTCTCGTGACAAAATTTACGGGTTGTACACTGCTTATATGGTATTAAATCAGATGTAACAAATCGTGAAAATGAAAACTAACGATTAAGGAATGGAATGGTGTTTTTCAATACAATGAAATAGCGATAAACTTTTGGATGGGAGTTTTTATTCATTGGATCGAAAAAATAGAGAATTTAAAAAAAATAATTTAATTCGGATGGGGATTCAGTTATTTACTTCAATTTGACCGGTGAACGTTTGTCGTTCTGGGAAGGAACAAAAAAAAGCAATTTATTTTTCTGGGGTCTAATACTTTCGAAAATTCAATTTTTTTCTTTTTATTTTGTCATAATAAAACATTTCAAGAATGTTTTGTCAATCGAAGCAGAACTCTTGGGCCTGTGCGCCGAGCTCTTGCTTCTTCGCAGTATGTGATAAGCAAAGATAAAGGCCCATAACTTCCAGAGTTTTGTTCCGATAGGCTTGAAAATTTCATAGAATATTCTTGAAATGTACTTTCTATAAGAAAATGCATAGAAAAAAATAAATGATTTTTCCAAATTATTATTAGACCATAGCCTACCTTGTAGTTTCAATTTTAAAAATTGGCTCGTACAAAAAAAGTAGACCGTATGGACAGGCCTTTCATGCAGACTAGAGACCTAACCTACTGTGATATGATTACCACTATTGTGCACTCAAAATAATAGTCATGTTAAAGTTACGTGAAAAGTTATGTGAATATTTTTCACTCTACTTATCATGTAGGTTTTAATGGACTGGCATTTGAAAGCTGTTTAATGCATAATCCAGTAAGAGTTACGTGTTTAATAGATAAGATGTAATGTACTGTTCATATTACATTCACCTATCAGTTCATATCAAATTTAGATACCAGAGAATTAAATTTTTTTTTATTGGTTGAAGTCAAAAGGGAAATATTTCAGATTTTTCTATAAATCTATGAAATGAAAAATACTATGAAAAATAAAACATTTATTTCAGAAAATTAGCATGGAATGGCAATGGCTAAAAATAAAAAGCAACTGATAACGTCGTGGGAGCTCGAATCAACAAGCTGCCAGAAATCGTTTTTGTTGTCACTGTCATCCAACCGAAGCCAAAGTCGAGATCCGAGAACTCCCACAACACAACCGATGCATGTTGAGGTCGCATTACATAGATCCAGTGTCTCTAGCTTCATACCGATTTTATTGGTGCACCAACGGCCTGTTTGAATCATTCGGCAGGAGTGGGCACACTACCGGACTAACGCAGGTACTGGGAACATGGAAACTTTCATACTGAAATGGTTCGGTCGATGTAGTAGAAAATTGTAATTACCTAACATTTTTCGCAAATGTTTACACTACTTACACTTTGAGGGCCACTGCTCGCCATTTCCAAAATCGAGTTTTTCAAATAGGAAATTCAAGTAGATTATTTGACGTTTGGTCAATTCACGTAAATCTTATTTTATGATTCTATTCCTTATAGGGGACGTTCGTATAACATTCATTTTCGTCACGTAAAATATTCAATTTGACATTTGAAACCATTTTACGTGATTTTTCAAGTAAATCGAGCGTGAACTTTTATTTGAGTGTGTAATTTCCAAAATCAGTAAATTCTTTGATGGTCATAATTTGTCAGTATGAACAGTATATTTCATACATAAAGAGATTCCTAACATTACCACATGTGTGATCAACACACAGGCAATACATGGGATGCTCGGTAAAACCAGTTAGTAGAAATCGAAGAAGTGCAAAGTATCTATTTTCATTCCGCCATGATGTGTGTAAAGCGGAAACCAAAAACCCCTCAAGCCGCAAAGCAGTCCGGAACAGATTGCACCAACGCAGCATAGATGGTAGACTTTGGCCGGACCGACAATTTGTATTCTAATTTTACAACTCCTTCCACCGGGTGCAGTCTCAAGCCTTCCAGACGTGAAACGTGCGCTTCTTGTTCACTTTTATTCGATGCATGCATGATTTTCGATGGTGTTTATGAGTAAACAAACAAACGTTTTGGAACGCATCGGCAGGTTGAACTACCGAGCATGGCCAGTAACTCATAAAAATAGATCTTAAGCTATACTGGCCGAAAACGGCAGCGGTGCTTTACCTGTTGTGCGACCGGCTCCAAGATGTTCTCGATGGTTTTCGTATGAAACACAGGCATTTTGAAAGTTGTCGTGTGATTTTTGTACTAATATTCAGGTTTTTTTTTTGTAGCTTTTTGGCTTGGCGAACCAATCCAGTATCCAACCAATTTGTTTCGATGGTCTGAAAAAGAAAAACAAAACAAAACGAAAATCAGTTTTTCATATAACAAGCTTCTAAATCGAGGAAAATGGGCAGACTTGGTCGAAAAAACAGGAATAAAATATTCCACTGCAATGCTGTTCAATTGGCCATTGGCTCAAGCTCAGACAGAATGACAGATTTTTTTTTGTTCGTCTGTCGGAACTGTGAATGATGAACACATTTCCACAAGAATACTTTACAGAGTCATAGACAGATTCGTGACTTTTTTCAACCGTTATGTCCTCGAGTGTGTCTGAAGTATGCCCTTTTGGCACGACGTGATCAGTGTTTTACCACAGAAGACTGAGAGTATAATAAAAATAATGAACCAACAAAAATTATCTCACATCTGGCATAGACACTTATTTGAAGCATACCGAAAAAGATTTGTATCAAATCTATTTCGTAACAATCAATTCGGAATACTTGCAATAGTGGACCGGAATTAATTTGTTCACTTTCAAATTTAATTGCTAAGGCGATTTAATACAAAAAAAATTCCCGATTTGGAGTTGTACTCGCCTCGTGACGATAACGTAAAAAGCAGATCCGCTTGAAATGATTGACGTTCTTCGAATTTATTAGAAAATCCCGTTCGCCACGAAAATCGTTCAATCTCAGCAAAGCAAAGTTTCTGTGTCAAAAATTTAAAACTCTCATATAAAGCGCCCCGTACTTACATGCCCTGGTACGGACCACAACACCGCCTCTACGAACGAAGCACACAGTATGCTGTGTTCGATTTCGTATACGCGGTAAAGAAAATGAAAACAGACAACGAAGCTCAGGATGAAAACACAAGCGAAAAGTAGTGATTGAGAGAAATCATAGCCACTTTACAGGAAGTGTGGCTGTTGTGCAGCAGGATTTTCGCATGCCCCACAATGGATTGAAGTTTATTTGAAAGACATGCGTCGGACTTCCATGCTTCGTGATGTATATGAAATTTTTTTCAGCCGGTATAATAGTAATAATAGAAATTCAATCACCTAGCCAAACAAACAAATTCTGTACGCTAAGAATCGCCTGCGAAGTACGTTTAAACAGAAAAGCCAAATTCCACAAAAGGAATATAATACCAAGAATTTTTTTTACTTTGTTTTTCATCGTTGGAGCATCCATGAATGGATCACTTTACAAGGAGAATTGTCTCAAAAAGAAGGTTTTGCCTTTCATTAGCTAGCTGCCACTACAGTCAGGATGTTGTTTTGTTGAGAAAAAATTGTCAACATGATTTAGGTATTTTTTGATCAAAATGAACCTTGAGCAATGGCTCCTCTCCCATTAAAATCTATCATGATCCTAATATGTGTTACTAGCGGAAACTAGTAATTCCACTTTTTTTACCGGATATCACTTTGGACCAAGTGACAATTAGATAGATTGTGTGATTTACTGATTGGTAAAAATCTAGCATTGGAATGAAAGCATTACTAAAATTATGTACACTGAAGTATTTTTTTACGTACCGCATAAAAAACCGCGTAGCTTCTGAATTCTGCGTGAAAAACCGCAATCTTGTAGAACTTTTTTTTGTTGTTGCCAACTTCAACAATTCATGAAACATCGAGATCAGGTGTTATCTCGAAACAAAATTTTGAATCAACTTTGTGACTGAGATATTCGAAATAGAATTTCTTTATGCATGAATCATCGAGTTTTTGTGTAATCTCGAAAAAAAAGTTTTTTTTAACGAAAATTTTCTGTCACAGTGCCAGAGGTAATTTTGATATTAAGTCCCAGAAAGTCGATTTAAAAAAGAAAAGATTTTTTTCGACTAAATCTCGACGTTTCATGCAATTCTAAAACTTTTGGTATCAAATTTTTTTTCGATTTCGGAAATTTCATGTTTTTGTCGTGAATACGACTTACTTTACTATGGGGTGCCATTTCAAAATTAGCCATATGGAAGAATGGGCAGAACTTAATCGTGAATATCTCGACTTATATTAAGTGTAGTAACATAATTCTTTCGCCATTTCATCAAAAATATGATCAGGAATTTAGGATATTATTTTGAACTGTGTAAGATAACCAAAACTTCTAAAACTTTGAAAACAACGCGGAAAACTCTTTACTTTTGCTTGGCTTTTTCGCGCAAAGACGACGGTGTTGAGGTAGTCAGGCACATATCTTCATCTGAATGCGTATAAAAGGGGAACCGTGGTCGAAAATCGATCATTTCTTCTTGTGTGTTGGATGGAAGCAGACGTCGTGAGAATGATTTATCATTTGGTTTCCGGTCGTCGAGGGGCGATATCATCAACCAACAGTGACGGAGAGTGCACCTTCTGCCTGGGTAAAACCTCAAACGCTCAGGTAGCGACTCTCATTCGCATTCTGAAACTATATTCCGGAACTGATTTCAGTTTCGAAATTGTAGTTCTAGAATTGCAACTGAACTCTGAGTCTGTTCTTTGTTCTGAATTTAGTTCTTGAACTCAGGTCCAGTTCCTTATTCCAAAATTCTTCTGTTCGATTCTTTTTAGAATCATAATAATACTCACAAAGAATTATGCGACATTTTACTGTACTCTATGCAACCCATTTTGGTAGTCGTGGTGAGAAATCGTCTTCAAGCTTCAGAGCTTAGTTCCGGAATATGGGTTTAGAATTCAGAGTCTGCGTGCTGAAGTGGATTCTGGAAAAAGATTCCGGAACTGATTTCAATTTTGAAATTGTAGCTTACTAAAATCAAACTGAATTCTGAGTCTGTTCTAAGTTCTGAATCTAGTTCTTGAGCTCAGGTCCAGTTCCTTATTCCAGAATTCTTCAAATCGGTTCTTTTGGCCTGAATACTTTAACATGGAGCGCCTTTTCACTTTTTACTCTGTACAAGTATGGGCAGAACTTTACCACGAATATCTTTTGATGTACTTAACCCAACAACATATTTTTTTCTGCAAGCAATCGGTAATTTTCAACAGCGTGAAAAAACCCTAAAAATAATTGAAAAACAAAGTTTTCTAAAACTTTTAGAAATAATGAGAAAAATTCTTCACGCTTGCTTGCCTTTTTCGCATCCGGACGACGGTTTCGAGGTAGTCAGGCACATATCAGAATCTACTGAACAAATAGAAAAGGTAATCTTGGAATAAAAACTGTTTATTTATCTTATTGTTACAGACGAAACTGGATGTCGAGGTGAGGTTCTCCCACCAACATCAGTCAGGTCGTCCTCTCATTTGGACTTCGATCGTCAGGAGGAGCAGTCGGCAATGAAAGTAGACCTTTTGCGTGGTGTAAAGGCTCAGACGCTCAGGTCACAGAGCCAGTTTTCAGGATAATTTGATTAGGTTTGTGCAAAATTCGCAACAGTGTTTCATATATTAGAGAATTAGTCAATTTGGCCCTTCTGAATGCCAGAAATTTATCTCGTACGGTATTTTGATAACTTTTTACACTGAAATATTTAAATCCGAAACGAAATAATTGACATCAAAATTCTGTATATTTCTATTTAGAACAATAATTGTATACCCAAAGAATTATGCGAAATTTTCTGCACTATACTGTATACGGCCCATTATATCAACCACTTGTAGTTTATAGTAAAACTTTCTGCTGATTTGCTATATAAAATGCATAGCACCGACTTAAAAGCCATTAATGAAAGGTTCCTTTCAAAACCACCATTATTTTATCATAAAGAACTATACTGGTTATTTCGTAATATTTAATTGTGTGTCAGAATGTTTAATGTAACTAATCTGTACTTTAGTTTAGGAGTATCGTTTCAAATTCTAATAGTGAAAAAGAGGAAAGCTTGCACAATTCACACAATCGATCAACTAATTGATATTCGAAAGTATAAAGAAAGAGTGTCAGTTTTATTCGTATTCAGTTCCAAAGTTTAATTTCTGGGATTACCCCAGATCTGGACGTTTCTTTGGTTTGCGGTTTTTACGCGGATTTCCGAAGTTACACGATTTTTTGTGCGTCTTTTAACGCGGTTCGTATCCCCCGTGTAATAAAGACCTCGGTGTAATACGAACGAGTATCTATATTCAGATGTGTGGAAGAAGCATGTTAGTTTTATTCGTATTCACGTCGTCCAGTTATGTCTGTTACATTACCCACCCGCCTTTTTTTTCTTTCACCGTATATTTGATCGTGTACGTTTCGATGCATCACTCTCCCACGTATGTTTATCATCGTACATTGCCATCATGGCAATAATAATCGTTTGCAGATTCAACGACCATACATATGGCACTTCAACTTCTTCAGAACATCGATTTTCGCAATGTATCGAAAATCATCAGCATGCTGTTGTCGCATTTGATTTCATCAAGTAGATAATTATTTCACTATAAGATCCAACGTAGTTCTACACGGAGCAAGACGACCACATCAACTTTTACAAAGATGTTTTGCCAGCGTTGAATTCTATGCAGTTGATGCTTGTAGAATTATACTCGAAGAACAAGTGTGACAAGCTTCACATATGTCAAATTGGAGCAGAACGTCATGCATCTATCGATACGATGAAAAATAATGTAATAATTCAAATGAAACACCATCGCAAAATTTAGAATTTGTGATGTGGACATGTCCAAATGCACTTTCGTTTCTGTATACAACCTGAAAGCCAGATTAGTATGATAAAATTCGTACTGTTTTCAATTCCAAAACATAAGTCTGCTTATCTGTGGTCTGCCTGCTACTATAGCAACCCACATCAATCGACAAATAGTGCAACTAGACCAAGACACTATTCAGAGACCACACCGTATGATCTGAATACGTGACAGATGTGATCATTTTCTCAATTTCTCGACACCCGTTCCGGACATTCAACCGGAATGCAATGATCGTTGAGATGGCATAACATAGAGAAAAAAAAGTAAAACCGGTACATATAGCATTCTTTTCAATTCCTAGAAATTTTCAGGAGTGTGACTAATATCCGTTTATAATGATGTTTATTTTTATTACAGACAATAATCGTTCCTCGTGACCTCGTAAATTTCACCCTAACCATTACTGAGTACGAACGAACTTGACATTGAACATCCTACACATTGACACAGAAAAAAAACGCCTAGGTCAACATAATCACTTGCCTGCCACATTTTTCGTTTCGACTCCTATTTTACCAGTTATAGGGCAACTTGTTTGAAAATATGCAAACAATCAAAATCTCCCGTGCGTGTGAAGTTAAAATAGTTTGCTCGAACCGAAACAAGTTCTGCGCGTAAGTAAACAAACGCACGGTTGCTGCGATCTGTGCGGTGGCGGTTGTTGATGACGCCATCATTTATTATCACCGCGATGATTCCATTTAACCGGAGCCGAGCCACATTTAAAAACCGTTGTCGTCGCCTTTTGCGGCTTCGGTTAAAGCGAGAAACGGACGCCTGTAGGCAGGGTCTATTGTTGACACTGAACCAACTCCTACACCGTGCGTCACCTTTCGAATAGAAGACCGCATGTTCCGAGTGTTGTTTGAATGGAATCAAACCCGAATTCCGGACGTCGCGCAGGCACACGGCGCTTGGTGGTGAATCTAAATGTATCCCATTAGAAAGGCAAAAAAATCACTGCTAATTTTGGATCGACGTATCTCAATCGAGCCAATAAATTCAAGCTTTATTTTCACCGATTCTACTCAAGGAAACAGTCAAAAGCATGTCGAAAATTCAAAGGAATTTGCTCTCACATAAGACCACAACTACTTCACCTGCTGCGACGACGGTAAACGCGTGATTCAGCGATTAAATATGATTCAGACGATACGTTAACGTCAACGAAAGGGCAGCGTCCGTCAAGATTAGTTTATTGCTTTTCTCGAGAGCGCATCCATGTGTCGTAGGTTAAACAATTTCCATGCCATTGAAGTTGTGAATAAGCGCGTATCTTCAGAGTTTAAATCCGTGTAGAATGCGAGTAACTATGACAACTATTGTCACAGTGATAGCAATCAAGGTGGTTTGGATTCTTGATACTTATTTAACTAGAAATTTAGTTTATAAAGGTATGGTTTGCAAATCATAAAGTATAAAGTTCCCAGTTTAAAGAATCTGGTTTTCGTTATACTGACGTGCATGGCCTGGTTTAACGTGGTTTGAATGGCCAAGTGCTTTTCACCATATCATCTCATTTCCCTTAAATCACCCAGAGCAGCCTTCCACATCTGAAGTATTAATATATTCACGATTATTACAAAAATGTTAAACTGTTCAATCCACATTTAGAACGATCGGACAAATCCCCTCAGGCGCAAAAAAAAAATCCGCTGATAAGACGCATTCCACGAACTGTATTCATGAACAAGCCAGCCAGAGCGTTAAAATTTTCACAATTTCTTATCTGATCTCTGCAATACCTGTACTGGTACTAATACTGGTTGAATGTAGAGGCACTAACACTAAATGAACTGATTAAGCCTCAGTCAGAATGTTTTTGAAGATACGTTGAGAAACGAACAGCTCGTTGTCGCTATTCATATACTTGTTGATCCCTTCATGGGTTACTATAGCCACAGGGGATACCAGGGACTACTAGATCTTTGTAGAAACAGTTCTTTGTCCAATATGTACTTGTACACGCGTTTGGCTTTACTTCTCATACGAATGCATAATTTATCAGTTTGCTTGATCGTATTTAAGGCACATAAGGAAAATTGCTACACTGACAAAATAATGCGTATTGCTCTTGCATGAGGCGAGGAGGTGTATTCCAAAAAAACGAATTGAATTGTCAGTTACTGTGTCCTGGTTAGAGTTCATTAAGAAACAATGAAATCCCAAACGGTGTCACAAAAATCTAATTTTTTTTTTCGTTCGTTCCCGAATTCATCCTCTTCTTTCAGATTGACATCACCGTCTTCTGTCCGTGTGGGATGTGTTGCTATTGGTCATCATGTTCCCAATCAAACCGGATTCTATGCTGTATTCAAGGTTAATGTCCAAACCAGCCCGAGAGGACAGCACCCGTTTCCAGTTTATAACAGTGAATATTCCCGTAAATGCAGCCGCCGTCGTTTTCTACTTAATACTTTCAGTTCGTCTTTCTTAGGCACTCGAAAGACTTCAGTTCTCGCCAAGAGAAAATGAAATTAGCACAATCGCTACAAAAACATTTTCATACGATTTTCACCTTCTTTTACCTTTTATGGACTTTATTGTTATTTTTCTCAACGCGCACAGGGAACCAAACCGAAATCAGCAACTGAGAAACACACACGCACGGAAACACAGAAGGAAGATACTGCTCTCCTCCGATCAGGGTTTTCTTTTCTAATTTTTTATTCAATGAACAAACACTAGCACAACACAACAGAGGACGAACGCGGAACAAACCCGCACGGGCAAGCACCTAACTTCTGCAACTGATCACGACAAACGAACGAGAGAAACTGAGACAGTTTGCGAAAACCTGCAACATTTACTTCTTTATGCGTTGACGTTCGTCGCTGTCAAATAGTCGCTGGCGCCCTTCGGGAATCTAAGTTGCTCCACAGAGAACAGACATATTTCGCTATTACGAAGTCACTTTATATTAGTGGACCTTACACGATTATTAAAAGTGTCGTTACTAGAAAATAATATCATTTTAATAAACGTGTATGGTGCAGTAATGACGAGTTTTCTATGCAAATTTGAAATATCATTACTTAGTCATCATTAAAAATGATAAAAATAATTATCGTGTAAGGGCCGCTATTAGAAAGCGGAAATCAGATCATTAGGGCGTATAAGCAAGTGAAAGTTTCTCTTTGTTTACTTTCTCTTCTATTAATTACCAAGCGGTTTCCACGTTTATCACTCAATTCTTTGCATGAAATGATACCCGAAACTTTCGACTTTCAAGCAGAATAGTGATATCAAAGAAAATCTTTTTAATCACATCACAATAATCGAAAGAGAGAGTGATTAAAGAGAAACTGTCACTTGCTTATACGCCCTAATGAAAAATCAACCGAGATTTGTGATGGTCATTCGCATTGGCTTGGCTAACGACTGCCAGCGGGCAAAACAGCCGTCATTAAATCTGTTCTGGCAGACAGAGTTGCCAGGTTATTTTTTCAAAAATATGTCAAAACTCAAACATTTTTCTGGATTTGTCTGGGTCTACTATATAAGAAATTTGTAAAATCTGGGAAAAATTGTAAAATCTGGCAAAAGATCTGGTTAGTTTGAGTGTCTGGTAAACCAGAAAAATCTGGCATTTTCCAGACAAATCTAGCAACCTGGTAACGCTGCTGGCAGACCTATCCGTTGTTGATTATTTTCTCACAATAAACTTTAATAAGAAATTTTGCAATCAAATAGGAATGAGAAATAATTTTATTGAATAGAAATGCTTTGCAATGCCATGATCGCGGAGTGTGGGGAAAGTAATTTGATAACCATCACCATAGCAAAATTCGACACCTACAGTCGCTAAATTGGGTGGAAAATCGTCCGTTGAATTGTTCATCAGTTGAAACTCGAAATAAATTAAAGTAAACCAAGTTTGACTTTCACTTATCAATTTACCAGCGAGCATATGAAAACGTTCGTATTTTGCAAGACGATATAACTAGATTGGTAACAACCGGTGTGAAAATATGGTTGAGCTTTAGGAACCATTATACGTGAGGCCAACTTGATTATTCTAATTCACACTCAGGGTAGCTTCATCTTCTATGGAACATAAAATCTTCTATTTTTTACTTCCAGATATAGCTGCAATTCCTTGTGACTTATCATACGCATTGTTAAATGAAAATATTATACTCATTGCTTCTTGCTCATTGCTTGCAAATAATATCCTAAATTCCTGATCATATTTTTGATGAAACGGCGAAAGAATTATGTTGCTGCCCTTAATACAAGTCGAGATATTAACGATTAAGTTCTGCCCATTCTTCCATATGGCTAATTTTGAAAAGGCACCCCATAGTACAGTAAGTCGTATTCACGACAAAAGTGTTCTTCAAATAGCAGAGACTTTACGTTTGCTTAGCGGTTCAAATTGAACTGCCGAGTTTTGCGTTAAGCAGTTCAATTTGAACTGCTCTATGCACTGATGAGTCAAAGACGAAACGTAAACATATTAAACCTACTGAAGTTTGTAGTTTCTGAAAAGTGGCCCAAATGTGGAACATAGCATAAGGAACATTTTACATATAGTGAACCTGAATACAGTTATAGCTTAACTTGATGAAGCGACAGTTCCGCATCAAGGCTTCTCTAGGATACAATCAAATACATTAGATTTAAATCATCAATAGAGTTAAGATCAACATTGAATAAATTAAAAAGCAATGCAACGCATGTATTTTCTTTTCCCTTTCGATACTGTCAATAAAACAGTTGGAAATGCACGCTCAAATAATTTTGATAAGTATTTTGCTGCAAAACCATAGCAGAACAATACTACAAATCGTTTGAGTGGTAAATGTAAATCAGAATGTAGACAAATGCGTATATATACTGTGGCAAAAAAACTTTGCGAACATTTTACTGGCCGATAGTAATGCTAAAATGGAAAACAAAGTTCGGCGATCATATTTTTGGTGCAATCAAAATGAACGCCGTACCAAAATATTTAGAGTGGTTAAAATATCTCCGCTAACTTAAATTTGAAATAATAAATTTTTGAGTTCTTTGGTAGATAAAGCATTTCATCAACAAAAAAGTACGGGTGTGTAATGTCAGAGACATAACTGGATGTCGTGAATACGAATAAAACTGACACGATTTCTTTATACTTGCGAATTCGAATTGATAGCTGATCGATTGTGTGAATTGTGAAACTTTTGACGTCGATTATCTCATTTCGGATTTGCATATTTCATTGAAAGAATCTATCAAGATGCTGTACACGATTCATTTCTACCTTTTGAAAGCACCAAATTGTGGAATTCTCTACGATATTTAGCACAGTTCGGAACGTTTTTCTCGAACGATTTTCGCACAGCAAAAAGCTCACGATGCAAATCAAATTATTTTGAATTTTCACTAAACTAATGATTTTTACCTTCGATTTGCAAAGAAGTAATCTTAATAGTTCTTTAGAGAACATTCAGAGCCATTAGCACGGCTGATTTTATATAATACTGTCCACTTTTCGTTTTCTTCCTCGCCAATGCAAACGACCAGAAGCTGTGTTACATGATGCAATCGTTCTTGTTTGAGTTGAAACTAGCTTTGCGTACAAACCGCAACACATCCGCTCGCAGTGCCAAATGATGCGAAACTGGTTTAATGCGTCTTGACGACCGGAAAGCAAATGAGAACTACGACCAGAGCGTTTGAGGTTTTTAACCACGCAGAATGTGCACTCTCTGATGCCGCTGAAATGATCGATTTTCGACCACGGTTCCCCTTTTATAACGTGCAGTTGAAGATATGTGCCTGACTACATCAAAATCGTCGTCCTTGCGCGAAAAACCAAAGCAAAAGTAAAGATTTTCCGCGTTGTTTTAAAATTTTCAGAAAACCTTATTTTTGAGTTGTTTTTGGTTCTCTCACACTGTTCAAAATATTATCCGAAATTTCTGATCATATTTTTGATGAAATAGTGAAAGAATTATGTTGCTGCCATTAATACAAGTCGAGATATTCACGATTAAGTTCTGCCCATTCTCCATATGGCTAATTTTGAAAAGGCACCCCATAGTAAAGTAAGTAGAATTCACGACAAAAAAAGGCGGGTGGGTAATGTCAGAGACATAACTGGATGTCGTGAATACGAAAACAACTGACATGTTCCTTAACACTTCCGAATATCAATTGTATGAATTATGTACGCATTCCCCTTTTTCACATTTTTCGCAAAAACAAAGAACGCTTCACTTGATCTCGATTACTGTGAATTTCACACAGCGAAAAGTGCACAAATCTAAGCAAACTGTTCTTGATTTGCAGTAAACTGAGGATATTTCCCTACGATTTGCAAACAACAAATCCTAATAGTTCTTTAGAAAACTTTTAGAGCCATTAGAACAGCTGATATTGTGCAATGCTCTCCACCGTTGTTTTTTCCCAATGCTAATGACTGGCAGCTGTGACGTAATCGCTCTTGTCGAAAGCGTGCAGACGACACAAAACACATCTGCTCGCAGTGGCGATTGAATCCAAACTGATTGAATTTTTGTTAAGAGATTTCCTTTTATGTGATTTCGTTTGTAGCTTTTTCACTAATGGGCGGTCCTAACGGCTATAAAAATAACCGCATACAGAATTTTATTGTCGATTATTTCATTTCGGATTTGCATAATTTATTGAAAGAAACTATCAATATGCTGTAGGCATTCGTTTCTAGCATTCACAAGGACCAAATTGAGGAACTCACTGTGATATTCACCACTTTTCGGAACATTTTTCCCGGACGATTTGTTGTACTGCAGCAGATATTTTGTTCTCTTCCTTAGAACGCGTTCTGATTGGCTGGTGTTGACATGGAGCAAATGAGACAGGTTTTTCAATAGTGTACTATTGAAATACTTCATTGCTTTTGCTATACACGTTTAAATTGAAAAATTTCGATTCTATTGGTAGTTAGATTATATAAATCCTTTCACAGATCACTGAGCTATGAGCTTTAAAAATACGAGAAAGGCAAACGCGCCTTATGAATTATCCTCTTTGATACCAAACATTTCAGAAAAGTTTAATTTTGAATTATTTGAGACTATGTCTCAAAACTGGAAATTTTATCATAAAATTGTGATCATATTTCCATGTCGGCATGTCGCAAGTATTATGTTGATTCATTAGATACAACGATAGATATTCACGATCAGAAACTTATCACTCTCTCAGAGGGTAAATTTTGAAAAGGCACCCCATAGTAAAGTAAGTCGTATTCACGACAAAAATGGGTTGTATAGAGGTACAGTAAAGTAAATTCCGCATAATTCTTTAGGAGTATTATTATGGTTTTAAGAAGAACCGAATATAAGTCTGGAATAGAGAACTGGACCCTGAGTTCAAGACCTAAATTTAGATCCAATAACAGACTCAGAATCCAGTTTCAGTCGCTGCTGGTTCTCGCCTTGATGGCGAGCAAGCGAATGAGAGATGCGACCTGAGCGTTTGAGGTTTTTATTAACCACGCAGAAGGTGCATTCTCTCTCGCTGCTGGTGGAAAGTTTAACTCCCGCTGCTGCTGCTGGCTGGTCCTCTCGCCTCGATGGCCAGCAAGCGAATGAGAGATGCGACCTGAGCGTTTGAGGTTTTTATTAACCACGCAGAAGGTGCATTCTCTCTCGCTGCTGGTGGAAAGTTTAACTCCCGCTGCTGCTGCTGGCTGGTCCTCGCGCCTCGATGGCCAGCAAGCGATTGATTGATTGCGACCTGAGCGTTTGAGGTTTTTATTAACCACGCAGAAGGTGCATTCTCTCTCGCTGCTGGTGGAAAGTTTAACTCTCGCTGCTGCTGCTGGCTGGTCCTCGCGCCTCGATGGTCAGCAAGCGAATGAGAGATGCGACCTGAGCGTTTGAGGATTTTAACCACGCAGAAGGTGCATTCTCTCTCGCTGCTGGTTAACTCTCGCTGCTGCTGCTGGCTGGTCTTCGCGCCTCGATGGTCAGCAAGCGAATGAGAGATGCGACCTGAGCGTTTGAGGTTTTTATTAACCACGCAGAAGGTGCATTCTCTCTCGCTGCTGGTGGAAAGTTTAACTCCCGCTGCTGCTGCTGGCTGGTCCTCGCGCCTCGATGGCCAGCAAGCGATAGATTGATTGCGACCTGAGCGTTTGAGGTTTTTATTAACCACGCAGAAGGTGCATTCTCTCTCGCTGCTGGTGGAAAGTTTAACTCCCGCTGCTGCTGCTGGCTGGTCCTCGCGCCTCGATGGCCAGCAAGCGAATGAGAGATGCGACCTGAGCGTTTGAGGATTTTAACCACGCAGAAGGTGCATTCTCTCTCGCTGCTGGTTAACTCTCGCTGCTGCTGCTCGCTGGTCCTCGCGCTTCGATGGTCAGCAAGCGAATGAGAGATGCGACCTGAGCGTTTGAGGTTTTTATTAACCACGCAGAAGGTGCATTCTCTCTCGCTGCTGATGGAAAGTTTAACTCCCGCTGCTGCTGCTGGCTGGTCCTCGCGCCTCGATGGCCAGCAAGCGAATGAGAGATGCGACCTGAGCGTTTGAGGATTTTAACCACGCAGAAGGTGCATTCTCTCTCGCTGCTGGTTAACTCTCGTTGCTGCTGCTGGCTGGTCCTCGCGCCTCGATGGTCAGCAAGCGAATGAGAGATGCGACCTGAGCGTTTGAGGTTTTTATTAACCACGCAGAAGGTGCATTCTCTCTCGCTGCTGGTTAACTCTCGCTGCTGCTGCTGGTTAAGGTCCTCTCGCCTCGATGGCCAGCAAGCGAATGAGAGATGCGACCTGAGCGTTTGAGGTTTTTATTAACCACGCAGAAGGTGCATTCTCTCTCGCTGCTGGTTAACTCTCGCTGCTGCTGCTGGTTAAGGTCCTCTCGCCTCGATGGCCAGCAAGCGAATGAGAGATGCGACCTGAGCGTTTGAGGTTTTTATTAACCACGCAGAAGGTGCATTCTCTCTCGCTGCTGGTGGAAAGTTTAACTCCCGCTGCTGCTGCTGGCTGGTCCTCGCGCCTCGATGGCCAGCAAGCGAATGAGAGATGCGACCTGAGCGTTTGAGGTTTTTATTAACCACGCAGAAGGTGCATTCTCTCTCGCTGCTGGTGGAAAGTTTAACTCCCGCTGCTGCTGCTGGCTGGTCCTCGCGCCTCGATGGCCAGCAAGCGAATGAGAGATGCGACCTGAGCGTTTGAGGATTTTAACCACGCAGAAGGTGCATTCTCTCTCGCTGCTGGTTAACTCTCGTTGCTGCTGCTGGCTGGTCCTCGCGCCTCGATGGCCAGCAAGCGAATGAGAGATGCGACCTGAGCGTTTGAGGTTTTTATTAACCACGCAGAAGGTGCATTCTCTCTCGCTGCTGGTTAACTCTCGCTGCTGCTGCTGGTTAAGGTCCTCTCGCCTCGATGGCCAGCAAGCGAATGAGAGATGCGACCTGAGCGTTTGAGGTTTTTATTAACCACGCAGAAGGTGCATTCTCTCTCGCTGCTGGTTAACTCTCGCTGCTGCTGCTGGTTAAGGTCCTCTCGCCTCGATGGCCAGCAAGCGAATGAGAGATGCGACCTGAGCGTTTGAGGTTTTTATTAACCACGCAGAAGGTGCATTCTCTCTCGCTGCTGGTGGAAAGTTTAACTCCCGCTGCTGCTGCTGGCTGGTCCTCGCGCCTCGATGGCCAGCAAGCGAATGAGAGATGCGACCTGAGCGTTTGAGGTTTTTATTAACCACGCAGAAGGTGCATTCTCTCTCGCTGCTGGTTGATGATTCCACTCCCACGACGTCTGCTTCCATCGAACGCACAAGAAGAAATGATCGATTTTCGCATATTTTTTTTTTTTTTTTTTGCATAAATATCTGTTTATTAATCTTATTTTTGTGTATTACATCAACATTTTACAGTACAAGTGTTTTGACCCTTTGGCCTTTCATCTTTGTTGTTCATACGATTCGTTATTAATATTAGGTGTTTTAGTTACTCTTGTTTTACATACTAATGTTTAATCATAATATTTATTTTAATTATTTATAAAATGTCTACCTACTTATAACTATCCTTAACCTAATACGTACAAATTTTGAATTATTTGTATTTCAGAGATTGAGCACCTCTCTTCAAATTTCGTGCAGTATTGTTCGAATTTTTGTTCTAGTATATCCAGTGAGGCCATCTCATGTACTTCACTAGTTCTTGTCCAAGGGGGAAGATTTAGAATCATCTTTAAGATCTTACTTTGAATGCGCTGAAGCCTAAGTTTGTGTGTTCGTGCACAGCCCCGCCAAACAGGGATTGCGTATTCAATTGCGGGGTAGATGATTTGTTTATAGACAGCCATCTGATTCTTCAGGCATAGTTTAGATGTTCTACAAATCAGCGGATACAGAGACCTAATGAGTATGCTGCATTTTTGAACGATTTTGTCAACATGTGACCTGAATATCAGATGTCTGTCAAAGGTGAGTCCTAGATAGATAACTTCATCGGACCATTGAATGACCTCATCACCGAATCGTATTCTGCATTCGTCTGATGGAACAAGTTTTGGAGATCTTGAATGTGGAAACAAGATGACCTGAGTTTTTGCTGCATTGATCACAATTTTCCAGCTTGTAAAATATTCCGTTAAAGCGTCCAGACCTGTCTGTAGTTTATTCTTCAGAGCATTAATGACACGACCTTTGTAAAGAATGGCAGTATCATCAGCAAATTGTGACAGAACACCACCACCTGGAAGAGGTGGGATGTCTGATGTGAAAATGTTGTATAGAATGGGACCTAGGATACTTCCCTGGGGTACACCAGCAGGAATAGTAAATCTTTCTGAAAGTGCATTATTCAGAGAAACCTGGAATGCTCTATCTGCAAGATAATTTTTGATAATTTTAATAAGATACATGGGAAAATTATACCGATGCAGTTTAAACACCAGGCCATCGTGCCACACATTATCGAATGCCTTTTCAATATCCAATATTGCCATGGCAGTCGTTTTGGACACTGATTTGTTTTGCTGGATGACGTTGTTAACCCTGGTGAGTTGGTGGATGGTGGATCTTCCTTTCCGGAACCCAAACTGTTCTTCCAGAAATATATCCTGTTCATCTGCAAAAGCAAGAATTCGCCTTTGTATTGACTTTTCAAACAGCTTGGATAGGGCAGAGAGTAAGCTGATGGGCCGATAGCTCTTGGAAAAGGAAGGATCTTTCCCCGGTTTCAAAACTGGGATAACTTTAGCTAACTTCCACATTGAAGGGAAGTAACCAAGCTCCCAGCACCTGTTAAAAATTTTAGCTAAGAAGACAAATGAGCGAATACTCAAATGTTTCAGCTCAATGTTGAATGTGTTGTCGAAACCGGGGGCCTTCATATTTTTGGATTTTTTCACAAAAGCCATCAGCTCATTCGCAGTGACTCTACTTTCCTCAGGAACCAAGCTGTCTGATTGGTCAACCTCAGCTACGCTATCAGCAACGGCTCTTTCATATGGACTAACAATGTTAAGTCCTAAATTGTGAGAACACACAAACTGCTGGCCTAGCGCATTTGCCTTCTCTACTGGTGTGATTAAAGGTATTCCTTCAGCTACGTCCTGGGGTGACATCAGAGGAGGAATAGGCTTCGGTTTTTTCTTAAGCACCTTCGTTAAGGACCAGAAGGGCTTTGAATGTGGGAGAATTTCTCGAAGCTTTTGCTGGAAGTTCCTGTTGCGAAGCTCAGATATCCTTTCCTGGATTATCCTAGTTAAGTTGTTATAAGTAGTCTTCCTATCTAGAATGCCAGTTCGTTGATACTGCCTCCGGTAGATATTCCGAAGTCGGATGAGTTTCTTGGTGACACTGTCGATTTGAAGAGAGGAACTCGGCATATGTTGTACTGGAACCGTCCTATCACGAGCGACTGTGATTGAATGCTGGAAGGAAGATAGGGCTGCATCGATTTCCATCGGGGAATCAAGTGGCAAATCGATATGAATAAGTTGGTCGGCGATATGTTGAAATTGGACCCAATCGGTGCGATAATAGTTCCTCCGAGGTTGAATAGGCACTGTTTCTGGTGAAGATCCCAACGTCAATATTACTGGAAAGTGGTCGGAAGAGAGCTCGTTGAAAACAACCGGAGAGCTGTCTATGGCGATGTTGCTGATGAATATATCCAAAATGGAATGAACTCCCGATCTGGAAAGTCGCGTTGGTTGATCCGGAGCGAAGATGTTGTATTGTCCAGCTTCGTAATCTTCGGCAAGTACGAATCCGTTTCGATTCTGTCTTCTGTTTCCCCACAGCTCATGCCGTGCGTTCAGGTCCCCAGCAATGATGAATTTGTTCTGTCGTCGAGTGAGCATAGCCAGATCTCGCTTCAATGATGCACACGTACCATCTCGAAGATTGGTTTGTTTGGGGCAGTACGCTGCAATGATGATGATGGGTCCCATCGTCGTTGTAATCTCAATTCCGATGGCTTCTATGAGTTGCAATTTAAAGGCTGACAGAAGCCTGTGCTGAATGGATCGTTTAACGGCAATGGCAACTCCCCCTCCTCTGGTAGTTGTCCTGTCGAGCCTGTGAATCCTGTAATTGGAAATAAAAATAGAAATTTCAGGTTTAAGATGAGTTTCAGTTAAAATAGCAATATCGGCATTCTTCTCTTGAAGAAAGTCGGACAATTCAGCAGTTTTGCTCCTGAGTGAGCAAGCATTCCAATTTACTATAACCAACTCATTATATTGCATATTCGATGATGAATTTGCCTAAGGCGTTGATTTGATCTAACCGCGTTCTGCAGTTTCGTAGTTTTGTTGTCATTGTTTCAAAAATGACGATCAGTTGTTCAGCAGAGAATAAATCACCAGAGTCATCCTTTGCTTGTGGTTGATTACTGCCCCATCCCGGAGGGATTCTTGAGGAAGATTCTTTTTGGGATCCAGAGGCTGAAGTCTTTGGATTGCTGCGAGGAAGTGGCGGCAAATTCGGAATATCCCTCTTCGGTGGGAGCCGTGGGAAATTAATTTCATCCTTCTGTGGAACATTCTTGTGCGTTGATTGTTTACGGGATGCCTGTTGTCGAATTTTTGTGAACTCAGCACGTTTGGGACACGATTTGCTAGTAGATGGATGGTCGCCATCACAGTTCACACATTTTACAGCGATGTCATCTAGTAGGCAATCGTTGGTATTGTGTGGTTCGGCACATTTCCCGCACCGACTTTTCATGTGGCAATTCCTCGCTCCATGGCCGTAGTTCAAACAGTTCGTGCACTGTGTGACATCCCGATGTACCGGTTTATACTTTTGCCATTCGATGATTATGTGAAATAACGATTTAATCGTTTTCAGTTGACTCATGGTGATGGATCCCTTCTCCAGATGAATCAGGTACAGTTGATCTCTAAACTTTTTGTCCGTATTATGGCGCTTCATTTTAAATACCATCAAAGGCTTTAGTCCAGCCTCCGACAGTGCCTGCTTTAGTTCGGCTTCCATCATGTCGGGTAGTCCTCGAATTACAACCTTCATAGGTTTGTTGGCGGCAATATCGTGTGTGAAGTATTCCGCTTTTGTCTGCTTCAGATAGCATTCCACTCCTTTGTAGTGGTTCAAAGCCGGAACAGTTATTTTGTAGCCTTCAGTACATAAACGGATTGTTGCCTGTAGTCCTTTGCTGATCAGTGTGTTGAAATCCGAGCGTAGAGTTGGTGGGAAGCCCTTCAGGTAGAAAGGCGGCATTTTTTCCTTCTTCTGCAGTTCCTCTTCGACATCTACTGGCAGATCAGCATATTGGTTTTTACTCAGCAAACGGTCGTTTACCTGTACATCACTTGGCTTCAGACGCTTAGCATCCTTTGGATCCTTCTCGGATCTATGGCGGTTTTTACCCATAGCTTGGGTAGGTAGACAACTGCGAATAAAAAATAAAACAAAATCGAAATTAGTCGTAGTAGGTTATTCGTCTATCCACATCGAGTGTTAGATGACGAATGATCGATTTTCGACCACGGTTCCCCTTTTATACGCATTCAGTTGAAGATATGTGCCTGACTATCTCAAAATCGTCGTCCTTGCGCGAAAAACCCAAGCGAAAGTAAAAAGTTTTCCGCGTTGTTTTCAAATTTTAAGAAAACTTAATTTTTGAGTTGTTTGTGGTTATCGCACACTGTTCAAAATATTATCCTGAATTCCTGATCATATTTTTGATGAAATGGTGAAAGAATTATGTTGCTACCATTAATACAAGTCGAGATATTCGCGATTAAGTTCTGCCCATTCTTCCATATGGCTAATTTTGAAAAGGCGCCCCATAGTAAAGTAAGTCGTATTCACGACAAAAATCCATTGTTGTTTACTTCACAGACGAGAATCGCGGAAAAAGGAAACCTAACTGTCTGATAAATTCGGTTTGTAATCCGAACATTTCCCTGTTGGTCGATTTGGCTGGTTCGAGTTCAGGTGTGCCGTTTCTGGTGCAACGAACTATTTCCAACTAGATTCAAATTTTAGACTCGATCGGTAAAGGATTATTTTGCTAATCAAACCGGTAAGGTGAGGTTTGTCTAGCAAAATAGTATGAAAAAATTCTCCTAACCAACGATGAAGCATCCTGGTTCCGGTAACAGGAACATTCAGATTGTGTTCATAAGGTACGACGAGAAAATTCGTAACTTTTTCATTGTATCTTTTGAATGCATCGAACAGTTTAACTAATCGTTATCTTGAGAAGTATTTCTTGAGTTTAAATGATGTATTTGTAAGTGCATGAAATAAATTGTGGAGTTGATTAAAGTTACACCGACGACACGACGGCCCTAAACTGTATCGAAAATTTAACTACCCCTCAGTAACTGGTAATGTCAAAACGAAGTTGCTTGAAAATCTATTGAAACTGGCAACAAAAGTCTAAAACTGTTGATTTTAGATAACAGTTACCAGAACCATGGCTACGAATGTTTTTTTTTTTCAATGGAACGTACTATATAAATAATCTCAAAACAAAAACAAATTGTTTCTGTGAACGTGAAGAAATGCGGATTTCTGTGAACCAAAAAAATAGGACGAGCTTAGCATTGACTGTCGCCCAAAACACCCCGAAAAGGCAAACATATAGCAGCTATTTGACTAGATGTGCGTAGCGCATGGTGAACTGGCGGTAGAAAATCAGGGCGCGGATTGATTAGAAAAAAGTTACTAGCAAAGCATATTCGGTTGTACAAGCTATGAATCATCAATTTACCAAGGATAATAACTCTATTTTACCCTCCATTGCAGATCAAATACTTCGGTATACATTAATCCGTTGGTCTTATTTCGCTCGCCGAGAAAAGCGAAGAAAATTCGTATGCGGAAAATCCCTATTCGAAACATCTGGTTATCATGACTGATCGCGAATCACATCAGCTTATCATCGAGGCGCACGAGCTAATGAAATAGATTAACGTATTCAAACCGGGAACTCAAGCGGAATTCCTGCTCCTGAAGGAAACCCTTAATTAAGACTAAATAGTCGAAATGAATCACGCCGATCGATGCGTCTATCTCTTTTGAAGCCGTATTGTGGAGGAGAGCAATCGTGCACGTTCTACCCTAAATAACCGTCGTACCGGGACCTTCCCGAAATTTGAGCGCCATTCTACCGAACGAGAATTGTGGCACCTATGTTTGAATCAGGGTGCGGGCTGGCCTCGATACATTCAAGAATTCAATCCAGACGATCGGGAACAAATTGATTTGTATCCGTATTCTACATATTACCGTTAGAACATTAAAAAACGCTCGATCGATAAATTGTTTATATTTCTCGATCATGAATTTGATTTTTTACGAAATCTTTTGCAACTCATGTCTTTGCGAGTCCACCACCGCATGCAGCTAGAACATGTTGACTGGTTAGGTTTCACAGTAGAAGTTACTGAAATATTGAACAAAATCTGTAAAAATGTGTACCATTCGCGTATCTTTTGCGTTTTTTTTTAAATTGTTTGTTTATTTACTTTGGAGCTCCTTGGTAACTATTTCGTAGCAACCTAAACATTGTTGCTCAAGAAGATTATTTTTATCATTATCAAGGAGTCGCTATATTTGCGGTAACTGGCGGTGAATCGTTAACAGACAATTTCATTGCCAATTTTTCTTCAGAGTGCCTGGTCGTGTCGTCGGTTACACCTTTTATTAAAAATAAACGTATAAAAAACAAGTGACTGGTCAGTTCAACTTTGCATCCCATCCGACATAGTCGAAAATTGCTTACGGTCGAGACGACAGAAAAAATACAATACAGTGTAGTGAACATTAGAGACAATCCAAGACCAAATTCAATTTGTATTGATTTTAAACACTGCAAAGTTAGACCAGCAGCAAACGAAATTTTAATCTTACTTAATGAACGAATGCATCTAGACGTTAAATATGTAAATGAGATTCAATTCAACAAGGTAACTCTGTGTAAATTATGTTTAAACTTTAAAAAGATGCACTTCGGTTAACAACGAGGTGCACAATGTCGAGTATGGTAATGTTAAATACAAAATCCCTGTGTCACGATGCCATAAAAGTGCATGTGCATGACCTTCCCCCGCAGGCCAGTGATCATTTCGTTCGAGAAAATATGTCTCAGTACGGAGGAAATATTTTCATCGAAAGAGAAGTATGGCGGAATTCTTCCTCGGTATCCGGAATGACATGCGAGTGTTTCGTATGCGACTGCATAAGGTAATTCCATCTTATGTAATTTGTGGTCAAGGCAGGAGGAATCCTTGTAAATCGCTGGTTACCTATGAGAATCAGCTAATTACATGTCAATTTTGAGAACAATCTGCAGACTGATAATCCCTGCACTGAAACTGCGAAAAGGACATCTTCAACCAAAGACAAGGACAACTATTCAGCAATGGTAACTAGTGAACGCAGTACTCCTGTTTCAAAAACATTTTCACCACCAAACCAACTATCAGCTGCAATCAATGTACAAGGGGCATCATCTACAGCAACTGCCGACGAGCTCAAGACTGCAATCAACGAGGAAAACAAAACGAAAACAGAATCCGCTCACTACTCCGACGATGAAACAATGGATGATATGATGAGCCACGGACAAAGTGACCTTTAATCATCGCTCGATGGAAATGGAAGCTCTTCTTTACCTAGAAAAAGGAAGTGATAACGAGATCCAACAATAAAAAAATAATTTTATTTAACAAAACATGGATCAACCGGCCACGTAAAGCTTGTACGCGAATGGGACTGAATAAAAATTTATTATGTATAAAAATGGGAAAATAATTGCAATACTAAGTACGTAAGAAGAACTTTGAGAACACAATGGGCCGTATGAATAAAACGTAGCATGCTTGAATTTCGGTAGTAAAAGCTACATGTGGATCACGTTCCTGTCAAAAGCAGAGACTTTACTACACAACAACGTTCGAACATGTAGTATTTACTACAATTTTTCGGTAGGGAGCTCCAGAGGTTGCTACTCGTGTGTTTGCTGATAAAGTGAAGTAGAAAAATTAAAACCAAACCGAACGTGTTTTATTCTGTGGACTATGTTTTTGAGAAGATACTACAAACAACAGACTTTACTACATTTTATTCATACGGCCCAATGTATTAAAACATTTATTGAGCTATTTTATAGTGTAAAAAGACATAAGTAATTTTTACTGAAAATCTTGAATTAGATTTATTTTGCTTTGATAGTTTTCATTGTCGTAAATAACTATCGAATTGTCAAAAATGCCCATGCTTTCGAGCACGGTTATTTTGACAACGACAGAATAACAACTTGTCAGTCAATTTTAGTTAAAAGTTAAAATAACTCGCGAGATGATCCACAACCTAAGAAGTAACACGAGTTTCAGTAATAAATTAATGATCCACATTTCGATAGTCCCACGACAAAAGGGCCTAACTGCAAATGAAAGCCTCTCTTTGTTTACTTTCTCTTTTGATTATTACGGGGCCATTATTGCTAATTCTCTAAAGTTTCCAATATAAATCGAAAGCTTGTAGTTTTACCTTGAAAGTTTTGAGAAGAGTAAAGCGTCAAATATAAAATCAGCTCGGTAAATCGTGAAAGGAAAACTGTTGCCTAACTTTTGCAGTTAGGCCGACGACACGACCAGGCACTCCGAAGAAAAATCGGAATAAAAAGTGTTCGTGAGCGATTTACCGCCAGTTACCACAAATATAGTGACCCCTTGAATATGATAAAAATAATCTTCTTGCGCAACACTGTATGAACTAGTTACCAAGGAGTTCCATAGTAAATAAACAAACCATAATGACGAATGAAACGAAAAAGATTTATTCCTGGTGAAATCAAGGATGAATCGGAGCTATCAGAATCGAAACAAGCATTTCGTGTCTATTATTTGAAGAGAGACATTCAATACGCAGCTGTTGGTACTTCCGTCCAGAAGGCTGGTCCGAAAAAGGACGAGCTATGTCCGTCGTTATTGTCGAACGCCAAGTAATGTTACTGAAAACAGCGAAAACATGAACGTATATGTTCCTACTAGCATTAAGACTAAACTTGATTTTGGAGGCCATACTACAAAAAAGGTAGGTTTCATCTTCATTGACCATGGGGGCTCATTAGCTACATTAAGGCGGTTGTCCTCCATTTCAGTAGATCGAACGGTGAACCGGGATTTGATGATGTTGGTCTTACAAACTTCACCAAATGTGTCATATGTGACCAACAGTTTGCTAAGCTGTTTATTTTAAACGACACATGCAAACACATACCGAAGGAGGACCGTATCGTTGTGACATTTGCGGAAAAAGCTACATCGAGAAAAGTGCTTGGAAGCGGCATCAGTTTCGTCATATCGGCCAGCAGCCTTACAAGTGCGTTCATTGTGAAAAAAGTTTCGCTGACGAGTATCGTTAAAAGCTGCACATACGAACTCATACCGGCGAACAGCTGTTCCGATGCGAGTTTTTCAATAAGGGCTATTCCGTGAAGAGCTTACTGATTCGCCACCGGAGATCTCATATCGCCGAACGGCCGTTCAAGTATGAGATATGCGGTGAAAATTTTGCTGATCAACATAATCTGGGATTACACACGAGAGTTCATACTGGCGATCAGAAGTACAAGTGCGAAATTTGTGGCAAAGGGTACAGTTCAAACTCCAAAATTTTGGCTTACATGATGTCACACACTGGGGAGCGTCCACACATATCTGTAGTAGAAGCTTCAACAGACTAAACGCACTGTGATATCACAGTGTGGTGCACACAACTGAGCAGCATTTCAAGTGTGATATCTGCGGAAAAACATTTTCCCTCATGGCACAGTCCAAGTGACATTTAGAATCTGCTTCGCATGTGAGAATTTTTCGATGGGTTAAGTAAGTGTATCGCGGCTTGTTAATATATAAATACAAATAATATAAAAAAACTTCCATAACTCAGACTTTAATATAAAAAAGAATCCTTAGACAACTGTTTCGTTAGCAAGTGGATCATTCTCAGTTTTCACGACAAAAGAATTCTTCCAGCAGTTCCAAATGACTAGTCGATATACTGGTCTAGTTCAGAAACAGTTGTAATTTACAACAAAAAGAGGATTTCTTACTCCAGACATTCATTTTGATTTTTCGCTTTGAAATATCCGATCCGCAGTTTGTTTTGTTTATATTTCTCATGACTTCAATATGCAGTAACCAAGGTTATGGTAACTGTTATTCAAAGTCAATAATTTATCAACTTGTGTTGCCAGTTTCTACATTTTTTCAAGCGATTACGTTTTGACATTACCAGTTACTGAGGGGTAGTTAAATTTACGATACAGTTTTGATATACGAGTGGCAGGTCGTGTCGTCGGTTAGGCCCTTTTGTCGTGGGACGGTCGATTATACATTATACACCAACCCTGATATTCTGTATGACCAGAGATGCCAGGTCTGCAGATTTGTCTGTAAATCTGCAGATTTGGGGTATAGTGCTGCAGACATTTTTTGTTGTGCAGACTTTTACAGACTTTTAAAATTCTCGCAGACTTTTGCAGATTTTTGAAATTCTCACAGACTTTCGTCTATATTTACAGACTTTTGAAATTTCCGCGACCTTTTTTTTTTTTTTTTGCTCACCAAGTCAGTTTTGCGTGTCATACTTTATATAGAAATTGCTGCCAGCAAGACATACTTCTGACTGCAGATTTTTTTTCAGATTTACAGACCCTGTCTGCAGATATTTGAAATTTTTACCTGGCATCTCTGTGTATGACAGAGATAAGAGTGTTCCCAAAGGGCGACAAATAAAGAGTAATACGAAAATCATATCAAAACAAACCAGTAAGTGTCAAATTTCGTGATTTAAAATCCAGGCGCGATCGTGCCCTGTTCAACGGTCGTTGCTAGTAGTTTTTAATTATTGTACATTTTTCTGTGAATTAAGTGTATTATTGTATTGTTTTCTTTTGTGTAATTGTAATAAATATGGCAGAATTTTCACAGTCACTTTTTCTGAGTGATCACACACTGCAGTCTCTAGAAAAACAGGCCGCGAAACCCGCATCTCATTCGACTACTCCAATTTCCAATGCTGACCGATGTACGACACGGTCAAGTCAAGTCAACAAACGACAAAGCAGTGACGAACAGCGATCGTTGGAAGTCATCGATGAATCTCCGACTAATTCAAGTCGTGCAAATGGTAACGAAACACGGCACAAAAGTGTGCGGGAACGCTTGAGAACGGTTAGTACTCAATCTCGTTCCCGCAAAGGATTTCGTCGAAACAAATCCGACTCGATGACGTTAAATGCAGCGGAAGAAAAACAGAAAACAAAACAAAAAGCTCGCAGCGAGAGTAGGGAGCAACTCAATTTCGATGGAGACAATTTTTCGGATTTGTTCCGTAGTGATATTCGCTTCGACGGATTGTCTGGAAAGCCACAAATTGCCAAATGCGAAGACCATGCACAGAAAGAAATTAATATTTCGAAGCTTTTAGAATCGGATATTGCTTTTGAAACTTCGGTTTGTGTTCGAAATTTTTTAGCAAAATAACGGTAACTTTATCATTATTTTAGCAGGTGGTAACCGAGTTCAAAGACCCAACCGTGATCGGTTCACCAGTATCGAAGCAGTCCCGTCATAGTGATGAATATGCGGATATTTTCGGAAGCAGTGAATTTTCCATGGATCTACAGCCTCGAAGTCAAAGCTTGGTAGCAACGGTTCGGGAATCTAACGGCTTCGATGACCTTTTTGACAAGAGTGTCTTCACCCTTGAGGCACCCGCTCAGCCAGCCAAAGATATGAAACCTTTGATTAGTAGTACGATGAACAATTTCTTATGTAGTGAAGATTTATTAGAATTTTCCGGTCTCCAAGAACCGTTGCGTGTTGGAGAAGATGATCTAGAAGCTGACGATATTTCTCTGCTAGTAGAAAATGTCAACTTTACTCAAATTCACATTGCCGATTCAGATGAAAGCAGACAAAAAATTGAGAATTTGCTCAGTCAGGAATTAGAGCGCTCAAAAAATATTGTTCACGAAACCTTAAAAAAGAATAATCGTGCCGTTGAAAATGAATCAATCAATCACACGACGGTCCTTGCGTCATCGTCCTTTTTATGTCCTTCGGCGAAAACTCAAAATGCCTCCAATGAGCCAATGTCGCTAAACGAAAATAAAAATCTTCGACTTGTGGCCAGTTGGGGCCTACCGGAAGCGGTCACGAAAGCCTATGCAAGGAAGGGCATTACGGAGCTATTTCAATGGCAGTCGGACTGTCTAGCCAATGCCAAGGTGATCCTGGAAACGGCAAATCTAGTTTACAGTGCTCCCACTTCCGGTGGTAAAACGATTGTAAGCGAATTTTTGGTTGCTAAAACCGTTGTGGAGAGGAAACGGAAAGCGATCGTCATTCTACCTTTCGTTGCGGTTGCACGGGAGAAAATGTTCTATCTGCAGGTAATGACGCAGGCTTTCAGATCATTTATGAATTACTAAATGGTTCATTTTGTTGACAGGAAATTCTTTCCCCTGCGGGAATTCGAGTGGAAGGATTTTTCGGAGGTCACACAGCACCAGGAGGTTTCGAGAGCGTGGATGTTGCTGTATGTACCATCGAAAAAGCAAATTCGATCGTGAATCGGTTACTGGAACAGCAAACACTGTCCAGTCTCGGACTAATCGTTGTTGACGAAGTCCATTTGATAGCGGATCCTTCCAGGGGTTACATACTAGAGTTGCTATTGACAAAGATCCGGTATGTTGGTGCTAAACTGGGTGAACGGATCCAAATCGTGGCAATGTCTGCGACTTTACCCAACATGGAACTGCTAACGGATTGGCTGCAGGCGGAACAATTTCGAACGGATTTCCGTCCGATTGAGTTAAAAGAGATGGTTAAACTTGGCACCGGCATTTACGATAACCGGGGAAAACTTATTCGGAAGTTGGACACTGATTTGTTCAAAGGGATCATGCGAGATCAAGATAACATTGCGCAGCTATGCTTGGAAACGATTCTGGAAGGATGTTCCGTAATCGTCTTTTGTCCCTCGAAGGATTGGTGTGAACGATTAACACTGCATCTGGCTGAGTTCATTCATACGTTGCAGAAATCGGATTCCGAATTGGGTGTAAAACTCCGCTCAGAAATGAATCAGAATAAAATAGAGGAAGCACTCGCACTGCTGAAAGATTGTCCTACCGGTTTGGACATTGTGCTGGGTAAAACCGCACGCTATGGATGTGTCTATCATCACGCTGGACTTACGGCTGACGAGCGGGATATAATCGAAAGCTGTTTTAAAAGTGGCACGCTAAGAATAATCGTTGCAACCAGCACTCTCAGCAGTGGCGTAAATCTTCCTGCCAGAAGGGTCATTATCCGGACGCCACTTTTCGGTGGAACTCAGATGAATCCACTGACTTATCGGCAAATGATCGGTCGAGCCGGACGGAAGGGACGAGACGTACTGGGAGAATCGATACTGATGTGCGATGGACAAAATACGAAAGCCGGCTGGGGGCTTGTGAACGCAGAGCTAAAACCTATCGCTTCCTGTCTGGACGGGGATGGATATGTGAGTACTGTTTAGTTACTTCAATGTGTGTAGGATACGTTATTTAACAAATTTATCATTAAATAGCAATTAGTTTGTTTATGAAATTTCAAAAGAACTGAATAGTATTCAGAAAGATTTAGAATAAGTAGTTTCATCAAACAAACACTTTCCACGAAACTGTGTTGATTTCGCACTTAGCAAAGGAGGTTTGAGTAAAACTGATTTAAAAACCAGGTTCGAAACTAACTCGGTTTTCAGTTCAACAACGTTGAAACTAGATTCGAAACTGACTTCAAACAAACGGTTTGACAGCAGTTAGAGTGGAAGCTGGGTTAGGTTTGGCATCAAGCGAAAACGACATAATAAAATCGTTTGGCTCGCAACGAGCTGTTTTGATGGATATTTTACTGAGCCTACTTGATCCATAAGCTTCATTATTTCGAATCACATGTTCAATTAAGTATGGGCGCCAAATGAACAGCATACATGTTTCTTATGTCCGTCAATGGGCCGTATGAATAAAACGTAGCATGCTTGATTTTCAGTAGTAAATGTTATATGTGAATCACGTTCCTGTGAAAACATGCTACAAACTGTAATATTTACTACAAGTTTTCGGTAGGTAGCTCTAGAGGTTGCTACTCGTGTGTTTGTTGATAAAGTGAAGTACAGAAATTAAAAAAGTGGCATTTTTACAGATGTAAGTACGTTTCTTGCTTTGTGCATGCTTATGCCAGCTTTTTCGGCTCTGTGTCGATACGATATGCAGTAAATGCTTAAATTCGGAAGTAGCATTAACTACATGTTCGAACTTGTTTTTTATTCATACCAAACCGCGTTATACTCTGTGGACTTTGTTTTTGAGAAAATACTACAAACAAGAGACTTTACTACATTTTATTCATACGGCCCAATGTCGTCAAGTCAAATTATTGAACCAATACTAGAAAAGAAAAAAAAATAACGTAGGCAGGATCCTGATTCCTGAAACGTGGGCAGGTTGTATTATATTTCGTGGTTTTATTTAACACTCCGGATACCAAGGGGATAAAAAGTTACGCAGACTACCAAGGGTACCATGAAAAGTGGGAACGCTAACTTTGACTGACTGTATCTTAGCCATTTTTGGACCGATTTCAAAACTTTTTTTTACCATTAGAAAGATAAATTCATTCGGATATTCTATTCAAAGTTATTAGAAAAAGTTCTAACTAAAGTCTGTTGAAAAAAAGTGGGAACGCTTACTTTCGCTGACCATATCTAGCTGTTAGAAGTCCGATTTTTAAAATTTGTTTATCATTAGACAGATACGTCTATCGCAACATAAATGGAACAGAAAATTTTTCAATTACACTTTGTTAATGAATGTTATGATCAAAAACGTAACCAAAAGTCCAAGCATATATTATCGAAAACTTCGTATTTTCGACATATCTTTAAATTCAAAGCGACGACATATACATTTTTATATACCAATAGATTGCATTTGACATCAGCTATATGTTTTAGACGAAATCAAATTCAACTTTACTGAGAATTTTAGAATATTAGAAGTATTCGAAGAATGCTAAATATAGCTAAGCATTTTTGTACACCAATCGATTGAATTTGCTACCAGCTATAATATACGGGAAAAAATAGTTTTAAATTTACTAAAGAAAATCCAAAAATTAGATATTTCACAGAAATTTTAAAATTGAAATAAAATTAAACCTGTTTGACACTTTGCATGAAATTCATATCGAACATTTAGGCATTGTTGATCACCAATCGATTGAATATTGCTTCAATTCAAATTTTTAACAGGAAATTCTATCATTTTCACTAAAAATCTCAAAAAAAATAGTATTTTTACAGAAATTTTTGAATCTTAGATTTTTGTGTGACTTAGCTAAGCACGCATTCAAGAATGTTCGTGAACCAACCGACTAAATTTACTTACAGCTAAACTTTCAAAAATTTTTATTTTATATTTACCAAAAATGTCACAAAAATCGATATTCTCACAGAAGTAAAGCTCATAGCTCATAGCTCAGTGATCTGTGAAAGGATTTATATAATCTAACTACCAATAGAATCGAAATTTTTCAATTTAAACTTGTATAGCAACAGCATTGAAATATTTCAATAGTACACTATTGAAAAACCTGTCTCATTTGACCCATGTCAACACCAGCCAATCAGAACGCGTTCAGAGGAAGAGATCAAAATATCTGCTGCTGTACAACAAATCGTTCGAGAAAAATGTTCCGAAAAGTGGTGAATATCGCAGGGAGTTCCTCAATTTGGTCCTTCTGAATGCAAGAAACGAATCCCTACAGCATATTGATAGTTGATTTCAATAAATTATGCAAATCCGAAATGAAATAATCAACATAAAAATTCTGTATGCGGCTATTTTTATAGCCGTTAGGACCGCCCATTAGTGAAAAAGCTACAAACGAAATCTGGTAAAAACAAGCCTCTCAACAAAAATTGGATCAGTTTGGATTCTATCGCCACTGCGAGCAGATGTGTTTTGTGTCGTCTGCACAACTAGATGCACAACGTCACAGCTGCTAGTCATTAGCATTTGTGAAAAAACAACGGTGGAGAGCATTACACAAAATCAGTCGTTCTAATGGCTCTAAAAGTTTTCTAAAGAATTATTAGGATTTGTTGTTCGCAAATCGAAGGTAATTATCCTCAGTTTAGTGCAAATCAAGAACAGTTTGGTTAGATTTTTGCACTTTTCGCTGTGTGAAATTCACAGTAATCGAGATCAAGTGAAGCTTTCTTTGTTTTTGCGAAAAATGTGGAAAAGGGGAATGCTTGCATAATTCATACAATTGATATTCGGAAGTGTTAAGGAACATGTCAGTTGTTTTCGTATTCACGACATCCAGTTATGTCTCTGACATTACCCACCCGCCTTTTTGAACTAGCGGTTATTTCGACATTTGTAACCTTAATGTCACTTCTGATTTGACAGAAACTTAGTTTTATCCTTCCGCTGAACGAAAATGGTTGTGTATACGTTTGAGAAACGCGTGAAAATAGTGCAGTTTTACTTTAAAAATCATGGTAATGTTGCGGAATGTGTGCGAAAATTACGTATGAAAATGGGAAGAAAAGAGGCGCCGTCAGCTCCGTATGTGCGTTTTCTTTTGGAAAGATTGAGAGAAACTGGCACTATTATTGACAAACCAACGCGTGATAAGCCAAAAACAGTGCGCACAACCGAGAATATCGCTGCTGTTGCCGAGAGTGTGCGTGAGACGCCAAGGACATCAGTGAAGCGTCGATCTCAACAATTGAACATTTCGGAGACGAATTTTGCATAAAGATCTTGGTATGACACCGTACAAAGTTCGCCAACTGGGCTTGCGATCAGCTTGAAGAAGACGCCGATTTTTGCCAAAAAATCATCTTCTCGGATGAGGCACATTTTCATCTCGGTTAATAAGCAAAATTGTCGCATCTGGGGGACGGAAAACCCGCACGTTATCATGGAGAAGCCGATGCATCCTCAAAGAGTGACGGTTTGGTGCGGGTTTTTCATCTGGCGGCATCATTGGGCCATTGTTCTTCGAAAATGAAGCAGGAGGAGCCATCACGGTCAATGGCGAGCGCTACCGCGCCATGATTAGCGATTGGGTCTTCCCGTTACTTGAAGAGGAAGACTTGGGCACCATTTGGTTCCAACAAGACGGCGTTCCGTGTCACACAGCCAACGCTACGATCGATCTTCTGCGCACAGTCTTCGAAAATCGAATTATCAGTATAAATTCGGATGTCGTTTGGCCGCCTCGGAGCTGTGATTTGACGCCGTTAGACTATTATCGTTGGGGGGCTGCCAAAGATAAGTGTTATGTGGACAAGCCAGAGACAATTCAATCCTTGAAGGACAACATTCGTGCAGCCATAGCTGAAATAAAGCTGCATACAATCGAAAATGTACTAAAAAACTAGACCGACCGAGGCAGTCATTTGAATGAAATTATATTCCACAATTAACCGGAAGGATTGGACTTTAATATGAAAAAATAAGTTTTGAAATCGGATGAACCGTTTGTGTTTTATTGCATGTTTAAAAAAAAAGTTACATGGCGGACCCTGTACTCCATTACACACAATCCATCAACTGGTGAACGATATCAGAACATTTTCTCCTGCCTACTACGGTTTTCTAGAACAGTCCTATGTATGCCGGCAGACATTTAGTAAGCAATAATTTTGACACCCAATAAAGAAAAAAAATTAAACGCAGTGTGCCTTAATATATATTTTGGAATAAAAAAAAATAAAAAAAGAAAAACAAAATTATTTTTTGTGTTGGATCTCGTTGTCACCCTTTTTCTAGGGGGAGAAGAGCTTCCATTTTCCTCCTGCGAGGATTGAGGGGCAGTTTGTTCGCGGTTTGTCTCGTCATTCATCGCCGCATCGGTGGTATTGTTGTTGATTTCGTTGCTAGTTGCTGTAGATTCGTTTTGTTGTACATTGTTTGCAGTTACTGGTTGGTTGGATGGTACGTTGCTAACTGCAGCTGGTGTACTTTGTTCTATAGGGGATACGTTGGATGGTTTCATTGTTGTTGGTGGCTGTCACAGATGTACTGGGGTTGCTTGGGGTTTGTGTGAAGGAAGCACCGTTGTCCTTTGGCGTGGTTGTGTCCTTGTCCAGTTTATCACATGGCTTACCGTAATGAACAGCTTTTTGGCAATATTGACATGTGGCCATCTGATTGTCATAGGTAACAAGTGATTTGTACGGAGTCACATAAGAATGTATAGGCCTCTTCAAGCGCATGCGTAACAAACGTACGCCATTTAGGATACCGGGGAAAAATTCTTCCACTTTTCTTATTCGACAGAGAGAATCTCTCCGTATTGGGACATAGTTTTGCGAATATAAGGATCGATGACGCTTGAGGGAAGATCATGCACACGCACTTCTATAGCACTATCTTCTATATATACTGGAATGTTGTACTTGATATTTTAATGCTTCACATAGTGCACATTATTATTGTCTCTAGTGAATTGAATTGCATCCAACTCTTTAACAGATCGGCTGAAAAGTTCGTATCGTTCCTATGAGAGGGCGCCACTAGAATTAAATCCATACCATTTTCAGTTAGTACCAACCTTCAAAAGATACGTGTATAAATTTGACAGCTGTCTGATTATTAGTTTGTGAGATATTGCATTTTGAGTGAAGCTACTTTTGTTATTGTGAAAAAAATAGAAAAAAAGGAATTTCGTGTGTTCATGAAACACTACTTTTTGATGAAAAAAAGTGTCGCCGATACCAAAAAATGGCTTGATGAATGTTATCCAGACTCTGCACCGGGCGAAGCAACAATTCGTAAGTGGTTTGCAAAATTTCGTACTGGTCATATGAGCACCGAAGACGATGAAGGCAGTGGACGTCCAAAAGAGGCTGTTACCGATGAAAACGTGAAAAAAATCCACAAAATGATTTTCAATGACCGTAAAATGAAGTTGATCGAGATAGCTGACACCCTAAAGATATCAAAGGAACGTGTTGGACATATTATTCACGAATATTTGGATATGAGAAAGCTTTGTGCAAAATGGATGCCGCGTGAGCTCACAATCGATCAAAAACAACAACGAATTGATGATTCTGAGCAGTGTTTGGAGCTGTTATATCGAAATAAAACCGATTTTTTTCGTCGATATATAACAATGGACAAAACATGGCTCAATCACTTCACTCCGGAGTCCAATCGACAGTCAGCTGAGTGGACTGCACGCGATGAACCGAATCCAAAGCGTGGAAAGACTCAACAATCGGCCGGTAAGGTTATGGCGTCTGTATTTTGGGATTCGCATAGTATAATTCTCATCGACTACCTTGAAAAGGGAAAAACCATCAACAGTGACTATTATATAGCGTTATTAGAGCGTTTGAAGGACGAAATTTAAAAAAAACGGCCTCATTTGAAGAAGAAAAAAGTTTTGTTTCATCAAGACAATGCACCGTGTCACAAGTCGATGAAAACCATGCTGAAATTGAACGAATTGGGCTTCGAATTGCTCCCTCATCCACCGTATTCTCCAGATTTGGCCCCCAGTGACTTTTTCCTGTTCTCAGACCTCAAGAGAATGCTCGCTGGTAAAAAATTTAGAAGCAATGAAGAGGTTTTTTTTTTTTTTTATTTTTTTTTAAATAACTATTCATTGGAATATGAGTTAAAATTAAATTATTAAGATTTAAATTGGGTGTTCAGCCCTATTATATATATGATTTGGTTATTACCATGAAGACATTATTTGCTTCCGCAATTCTGAGATTTTTGTGTAGGGAAAATTCTAAACCTACTTGTATTGTGTAATGGGGAAAAGGAACTTATATACTAACTTACTAACTAATACAGAGAGCGAATCGATTCAATTGAAGATTGCATCGATTTTTGTCGGAATTTGCTTATAATATTATGTGACATTACATCTAATGGTTCTATATTTGTGAGTCTGTGTAACTCATTTGTACTAAACCAGGGAGGACGCTTCAGAATCATTTTCAGAATTTTATTCTGAATCCTTTGAAGCGTTTTCTTCCTGGTGGAACAACAGCTTGACCAAATTGGTACCGCATAAAGCATGGCTGGTCTGAAAATTTGTTTATAAATTAACAATTTGTTTTTTAGACAGAGCTTAGAATTTCTGTTTATAAGAGGATATAAACATTTAATATATTTATTACACTTTGCCTGGATTCCTTCAATGTGATCCTTGAAAGTGAGTTTTTTGTCATACGTTAAACCTAAGTATTTAGCTTGATCAGACCATGTCAATTCCAAGCCATTCAATTTGTAAATGTGACTATTGTTTGGTTTAAGAAAAGAAGCTCTTGGCTTATGAGGAAATATAATTAATGGCGTTTTTGCTGCATTTGGTTTAATTTTCCATTTTGACAGATAATCACTGAAAATATTTAAACTTCTTTGTAGGCGACTGCAGATCACTCTTAAATTTCTACCTGTGGCTAACAGACTTGTGTCATCACAGAATAGAGATTTCTGACAACTAGCGGGTAGATTTGGAAGATACGAAGTGAAAATATTATACAAGATTGGAGCTACGCTCGAACCCTGCGGAACACCGGCTCGTACGGAAAGCAATTCAGATTTACAATTCTGATAGCTAACCTGAAGAGTACGATCAGTTAAATAATTTTGAATCATTTTGATCAAATAAATAGGAAACTGGAAATCAGACATTTTTGCTATTAAACCTTTGTGCCAAACACTGTCGAATGCTTTTTCTATGTCTAGAAGAGCAACTCCAGTGGATAACCCAGAAGATTTATTTGCTTTTATCATGTTCGTTACTCTGACAAGTTGATGAGTAGTTGAATGTTCATGACGAAATCCAAACTGCTCTGGTAAAAAAATTGAATTCTCATTTATATGAGACATCATTCTCAACAAGATAATTTTTTCAAACAGTTTACTGATAGAAGATAGTAAGCTAATTGGTCGATAACTTGATGTTTCTTCTGGGTTTTTATCAGGTTTGAGAATAGGAATTACTTTAGCGTTTTTCCATCGTTTTGGGAAGTAAGCTAATGAAAAACACTTGTTGAAAATTTTAACCAGGAGTCTCAAGGCAACATCGTGAAGATTTTTAATAAGAATATTAAAAATTCCATCATTACCAGGAGCCTTCATGTTTTTGAGTTTCCTAATAATTGATTTAATTTCATCAAAATTCGTCTCAATAATGCCATCGTGTGATAACACTTGGGTTGAAATATGATCATATTTCAGTGAGACTTCATTTTCAATAGGACTCACAACGTTTAAATTAAAATTGTGAACACTCTCGAACTGCTGAGCAAGTTTTTGAGCTTTTTCACCATTTGTAAGAAGTATTTGATTTCCTTCCTTGAGAGCAGGAATTGGTTTCTGAGGTTTCTTAAGAACCTTAGAAAGTTTCCAGAAAGGTTTAGAATATGGTTTAATTTGTTCAACTTCATTAGCGAAATTTTCATTTCGCAAAAGAGTAAATCTGTGTTTAATTTCTTTTTGTAAATCCTTAACTATGTTTTTCATAGCAGGATCACGAGAACGTTGATATTGTCGTCGACGAACATTCTTAAACCGAATGAGCAGTTGAAGATTGTCATCGATGATAGGAGAATTTAATTTAGTTTGAGCTTTGGGAACTGAAAGATTTTTAGCTTCGATAATATAATGATTCAAATTATCTATTGCTGTGTCGATGTCCGTAGAATTTTCTAAAATAGTTTCATGATCCACATGATTTTCAATGTGAGATCTGTAATCCAACCAATTAGCTATGATAGTTGAATATAGAACTAATTGGATTAATTAAAGCTTCGTTGGAAAGTCTGAATGTTACAGGAAGATGATCTGAGTCAAAGTCAGCATAAGTAATCGGTTCACTACAAATGTGACTTTGATCTGTTAGAACCAGATCAATTGTAGACGGGTTTTTCACGGAAGAGAAACAAGTAGGATTACTGGGATGAAGAACTGTGAAGTAACCAGCTGAGAGTTGATTATGAAGTATTTTACCATTACTGTTATTTTGCCTACAATTCCACTGGACATGCTTAGCATTTAAGTCCCCTATTACGAAAAATTTCGATCGATATCTTGTAAGTTTTTGCAAATCGCCTTTAAAGAAATTTACTTGTTCGCCGGTGCATTGGAATGGCAAATATGCTCCAGCGATGAAATCAATTCCATGAATGGTTTCAACTTCGATTCCCAAGCTTTCAATAACTTTAGTATTGAAAGAAGGTAAAATTCGATGTTTAATTTGCCGTTGGACAAAAATGGCAACTCCACCACCCATTCCAGTAAACCTGTCAAATCGATGAACCACATAATGTGGATTACTTTTCAATTTTACATTTGGTTTAAGAAAAGTTTCTGTCACAATGGCAATATGAATTTTGTGAACTTTGAGAAAATTATAAAATTCATCTTCACTCGATTTCAAAGATCGAGCAGTCCAATTTAAAATATTCAAATAATTATTTAACATCACTGTTAAATTTTAAATTCATTATAATATTATTTGCAAATTTCCATCCGATTTGAAATGCTTCAAAAAGTGATGAAGTTGAATTCATTTGGATGATCATTTAAAAAAGTTGATCTTGTAGGTAGATCATTTTATTTTCAGTTATATCGCCTAAATCGACTTCATTTAAAGAAGCGAATGGCATTGAAGGAATATTTGTAGGTAGACTGCCATTAGAAGAAGATGATTTGGCCGGTCTACCTATTAATAAATTGTTTTCGTTAGAAGAAGAACTGCAAGGCGGTCCTGTGTTTTGATTATTTACATTGGAAGAAATAGGTGATAGATTTCTACCTAATATACCAGCATAACTGACATTAGAAGAAGATGATGACGAGGTCGATCTACCTGTCAATAAATTGTTTTCGTTAGAAGACGAATTGGCAGGCGGAATTAGGCGTGGCATTTGTAACGGTTTTCTGATTTTCAGGTATGTTCTGTAAATTTAAGGTCGTTGATTTGACTTGTTGTCGAAGCGAACGAGCGTTTAAAATTTTTTCCCTGACAGGACATTTCAAATAATTGGATTTATGATTTCCATTGCAATTTGAACATGAAAATTTATCAGTGGTTTCATTCATTGGACATACGTCTTGCGAATGCGATTTATCACAATTCAAACACCGTATATCCATATGACAATTTTTGGTTCCATGACCGAAGCCTTGGCAACGACGACATTGCGTTAAGTTTGCAATACGATTATGCCGTTTATAATGTTCCCAATGAATTTTAATGTGGGAAATGAAACGTACTTTTTCTAAAGTTTTCAAATTGTTTACATCACTTCGATTGAAGTGTATTAGGTAAAGTTCATGGGAAATTCCAGAGCGTGGTTTAGAAGTACCATTCGCTCTTTTTTTCATAAGTATTACTTGGGAAGGGGCAAAACCAAGCAATTCTTTTAGTTCATTTTTAATTTCATCAATACTTTGATCATTTGATAATCCTTTCAAGACAGCCTTGAAGGGTCTGTCTGATTTTGTATCATATGAATAAAATTTATGAAGTTTCTCGGACAAATATCGAATAAGACGTTCGTAATCTTCCAATCCATCCACCAAGACTCGACATTCTCCTCTTCGTCCGATTTGAAATGAGACTTTTACTTCCGGGAGAAAAGTAGAAAGCTCAGTACGGAATGCTTTGAAGTCGGAAATCATCACCGTCACTGGTGGCATAGATTGATGTTTCTTCCCAGAACGACAAGCGTCCATTTTGGGAATTTTTGAAGAATTTTCTTCTATGTCGCTACAATCGGATTCAGGAAGAATCTCGTAAATATTGTTAGACGGCATAGAATCAACGGAAGGGAAATCCGTCCGTTGTCTTTTATTTTTACATTCAGATTCTATAAGATCGTGAATGTTATTAGAAAAATGTTGAATAACGGATTGTTGCCTTTCCGGTTGGACGCAGGCATTTTTGAAATTAATGAAATTTTAAATTAAATTAACTAGGCTAAATTAGTCTTCGATTAGACTCCTAGCTAGCCTTAAAAAAGGCTGATTAATTTCTGAGTCACTCTAATATCACTCTTTGTATCACTTAGTCACTTAGTTAGTGATTCAGGTAGCCTTGAAAAAGACTGAAGCCTTGAATCAATGAAACTCTAGGTAGCCAGAAAAAAATTCCAGGAGCCAAGAGCTATACGCGTGCGGTGCGAACGACTGTTCAACACCGACTGAAGCAATGAAGAGGTAATCGCTGAAACTGAGGCCTATTTTGAGGCAAAGGACAAATCGTACTACAAAAATGGTATCGAAAAGTTGGAAGATCACTATAATCGCGGTATCGCCTCTAATGGCAATTATGTTGAATAATAAAAACGAATTTTGGCAAAAAAATGTGTGTTTCTATTAAACGATACGAACTTTTTAGCCGAACTGTTATAGAACTGGATATAAACAACATTATTGATCTTATTGCATTGAAGTAAATGCACACGTTTAATGTCAAGATGCATTTGCTCCTTAAGCAAACCTTCAAGTTCTCGTATCGAACGTCGAATTTTGCACTGTCTGAAGTCAACAACAATTGTATTTTTCCGTGTCGGCGGTAGCTTTTGTTCGTTTGGTTCACTCATTTCGAGGGCGTTCTATTATTCACTACACAATACTGTACTTGGTTTCTTCTGTCCCGAAAATAAGCGGTTTTGTTTTATCGACTGACTTGGATGAGATGAGAAAGAGAACTGAAACACCTATCGATGATTTAGCAAGCATAGGCGACTTTTTCAACGTAACCGTTTTTTACAAGATCGCTGGGTTTAAATTTTCAACAGTGTAAGATAACCATAAATAACTAAAACTTTCGAAAACAATGTTGAAAACTCATCATTGCTGACCGTTTTCGCACCCGGACGATGGCTTTAAAGTAGTCAGGTATATAATCAGTCCCGATGTTCTACTTAACGAGAATAAAAGGTAAACTTTGATCGAAAATCGTTCATTTCTTCTAGTGCGTTAGACGGAACTGGATGTCGGGGTGAGGTTCTTCCACCAACAGCAGCAACAGCAGACCTACGTGGTGTAAAACCTCATTTGGATTGGATCCCGAAACTGAATTCAGAACCTGGATTCTGGTCCACCTGAATTCTGAATTAAATTTTTGGTTAAAGAACTTAGTTTTAGAATTCAGTTCCGGAGTAGATATTCAGATTAAGAACTAAGACTCTGGAACTAAATCCTAATTCGAGATTGTTTAGATAGAGCTTTGCAACTGGTTTCTGGACCAGATTTTAGAACAAAATTCAGTGTCTTAACTGGAACTAAATTATAGATCTGAACTCCAAATCTGAATTTTGGAACTCGAAGCAGTAAAAGTAGTAAAATTCACTCAATCAATCAACCGATACGACCGATAATCGAAATTTTGAAGTGTGAAAGAAGTATGTAAATTTTTTTTTGTATTCACGTCCCCCAGTTATGTCTATGACAGTACCTATCCGCCTTTTTTAAAAGTATTCAATTGTCTCCTATGTTTTCTGTGATAAAAATGTATCAAGGTTTTCTCTCCATCATAATTACAGAGATAAGCTACTTCTATCAAACTTGGCTTAAATTCAAAATATATATTTCTTACGTGAATAATAATCGATGTTAGATCTAAGGTCTTTAGCTAAATGAAATTTCATTAGGTTATCGTATTTTTTTCTTTCAGAGCCACCTGAAGCGCGCGATTCTGGAGATCATCGCATCCGGTATGGCCAGCACGACACGTGAACTGGAAACGTTCGTCAACTGTACTCTGTATAGTTGCGAGAAAAAGTGTCCGTTTAGCTTTGATTTTGATTCACTGGAAAAAAGCCAGCGGAAGGTGATGCAGGCCGCCGCTGGTAGTGATCGTGATGCCGAGAACGTGAATCCTATAGCGAACTGTGTTCAATTCTTGCTGGAGTACGAGTTTATCCGGATGCAGCACAGTGCTGAAACCGGAGAAATTCTGTTAACAGCCACGCAGCTTGGCAGTGCTTGTCTAGCTGCTTCAATGCCACCACGGGATGGTTTCTTATTGTTTAGCGAACTGCAGAAATCTCGGCAGTGTTTTGTGCTGGAAACAGAGCTTCATGCCATTTATCTGGTTACACCGTACTCCGTAAGTTACCAGTGGCAAAGTATCGACTGGATGGCTTACCTGACACGGTGGGAAAAACTGTCCGAACCGATGAAACGGGTTGGGGAGCTGGTGGGAGTACGGGAGGCTTTCCTGGTGAAGGCGTTGCGCGGAAACGTTGGCTCAGATGACTATCAGTCCCTGCAGATCCATAAGCGGTTCTATACTGCACTGGCACTCAAAGAGCTGGTGGACGAAAAACCGTTGAGCGCCGTTGCACAGGAATTCGTCTGTACGAGAGGGCTTTTGCAAAGTTTACAGCAAGTGGCGGCTACTTTTGCTGGTGAGTACCGTGCCGTTTCTGTTTGACTTTCAATATTATCTTCTGCTTTCAAAATCAACAGGAATTGTAACGGCATTTTGCACTTCACTTAACTGGAATCTGTTGGCAATGATTGTATCGCAGTTCAAAGAACGACTATTCTTCGGCATTCAATCCGACCTACTCGATTTGATGCGAATTGCCAGCTTGAACGGACAGCGAGCACGTATGCTATTCAACGGTGGTATCACCGGGTTGGTGGATCTGGCCAATGCGGATCCACTGTTAGTGGAACGGATTCTGTACGGAAGCGTTAGCTTTCAAACGGAACAGAAACGGGAAGGTGAAGATGAGTTCGAGGCTCGTAAAAGAACCAACCTAAGAAATCTGCACGTAACTGGCCGGGCCGGGATGACGGTGAGCGAAGCGGCTCAGTTGCTAGTCAAAGAAGCCCGCGACTACATTCAACTGGATACCGGGGTTCGTAATCCTGACTGGCAGAATCAGTCCGACCAGGAAGAGCAGGACGCATCCTCCGTTGGCGAAAGCGAGAATGTGCCAATGTTGGAACAGAGAGAAAAAAACAATGATCTATCGAATCCTAAACAATCGTCGATAGTTTCGTTCGAAGTTTCCGATTCAGACAGTAATCGTGAAATTGAAAAATTTCACAATTCGCTCATAATGAATTTTTCGCACGTGCTGAGCGATGACAAAACTTCGACCAGTCAGGGAGGGAAATACGATTGTTTGAACATAGTAGATTTGTGTGCTGAATTGACCCTTTTTCAACGGTTCGGTGAAGAGTTAGAACAAGTGAATTCGGTTAGTGTTGCGTTTGGAGTTGGTAAAATTGATCGCACCAAATCGGTAATCGGTGGTAATCTGTTGATCAATCAGCCAACGAAAGGTGAAGAGAATGAAATTCTCAAAGCCTATCGGTTCGTGTTTCACGACAATCTTTACATTAGTGGAATTGCTTTCACGCTACCTGAGCGAAGTAACGATGAAGCGGAAAATGTGACATATTACTTGAACTTGCGAAAGGATGGTCCAATCGAATGCAGTTCGAAACAACAACTTGTCTGTGATTTGTTACGACGTGACACGCTTACGGTGAATATTTTTGATGCAAAAGAACAACTCAAAATGGTGTACCGGAGCGGATTACTCAGTCAAGATTACGAAATTTTGGCTGATGTGCGTGACCCGAAAGTTGCAAACTGGCTTTTGCAAGCCGAGGACAAAGTTATCCCACTGCAGGCGATGGTTAGTATTGTATTACAGGGAGGTGCTTCCATTATAATTTTATTATCTGATAAATTAATTATATTTGACACCAATCGGTGGTTTGTACTTTTCTGTGTTCACGGTTGTAAAAGATCTATTTTATTGATCTGGACTAATTTAGGTAGCAGAATATTCTTGCGAAGCAACACGCTTGGGAGTAACACATTGTTTCACATTTTGCAAAATGTTGTTGTTGCTGCTATGAACTAGAGATGGTAATTCGTTCGCGAACGGTTCAAAAGAACTAGTTCTTTTGAAAGAATAAATGATCAATAGTTCTTTTTTTTTGAGAACGGTAGTTCTTCAGTTCAAAGTTGTGGACCTTTTTTAATCTACGAAACCTCAGTTCTAATTGAGATCTCGGTTAGTCATTCAACAGGCAAATTAACTATAAAAAGAATGAACGAACGAACGGCTCTCGAGAACTAGTTTTATTAATAGAACTCTGCATCACTGAACGGTTCTTTGAAATGAACTGTTTTGCCCATCTCTACTATGAACCGAAGAATCCTCTGCATTTCCACATGCGTCGGATCGGGTAGTATGTTAGTAAAATTTTGAATGATTATCATATTGCTCTGGGTAGCTACAAGGATTGCTTTTTATCGTGTTATGTTTCAATATATAAATCTTGCTGAAAACTCGCTACACGATACGCTTTTGAAAAATTGTCGACTAGCGCGATTCCAAACTATTTTTGAATCCACTGCCTAACCAAAAATTTTAAATACCAAAAAGGTAACGCATTGCTGTTTGAAGAATATTTACATAAAGACCGACATTGGGTTTTGGTCTAGAATTGTTGCATAATAACATAATCCAGTACAAACAAAGAAGATCCAGCAATTGTCGCCTTTTACGACAAAGTAGTAGGGACCCAGTGGATTTTTTCTTATCTATTTATTTTTTCAGCCTGGTGCTACACAGCCTTAAGGCTGGATCTGTCCAGAGAAGGATCTTTCAGTGAGAACAATTAGAGAACTGATAAAATCAACTTAAATGTACATACTTCCTCAGATTTTCTACTGAACCAACGGCATTGGTAGAGTTAAAAAAGTACGGGTGTGTAATGTCAGAGACATAACTGGATGTCGCGAATACGAATAAAACTGACACGAGTTCTTTATACTTTCGAATTCGAATTGATAGTTGATCGACTGTGTGAATTGTGAAACTTTGCCCCTTTTCACTACTAGAATTTTAAACGATGCACCTAGACTATAGTACAGATTAGTTACATTAAACATTCTGAGACACAATTAAATATTATGAAATAACCAGTACAGTTTTTTTTAATAAAATAGAGGTGACTCTGAAAAGAACCTTTTATGAAAGCGTTCGTGATGGAGAGTGACGAGTTGAGTTCGAATTCCGATGGATACCGTTGACATCCTTCATTTGTTTCCAGTCTGACCTGTTGTCCGTGGGTACGATACTGATATGATTTGTATTGAGGTATAACGTTCACAGTAAAGAAAACTCTAAACTGCTGAATTGATACAATAGGCCTGTGATATAAAAAGTACACGAAGCAAAAGAAGTAATCTTAAGGCTAATTTTATATAATACTGTCCACTTTTCGTTTTCTTTCTCTCCAATGCAAACGACTAGAAGCTCTGTTGTATGATGCAATCGCTCTTGTTTGAGTTGAAACTAGCTTTGCGTACAAACCGCAACACATCCGCTCGCAGTGCCAAATGATGCGAAACTGGTTTAATGCGTCTTGACGACCGGAAGGCAAATGAGAACTACGACCTGAGCGTTTGAGGTTTTTAACCACGCAGAAGGTGCGCTCTCCGATGCCGCTGTTTGAATGCGTCTTCTCGCCCCGACATCTGCTTCCATCCAACCCACAAGAAGAAATGATCGATTTTCGACCCTGGTTCCCGTTTTATAACGTTCAGTTGAAGATATGTGCCTGATTACCTTTAAATCGTCGTCCTTGTGCGAAAAATTCAAGCGAAAGAAAAGAGTTTTCCGCGTTGTTTTCAAATTTTGAAAAACTTAATTTTCGAGTTGTTTCCGGTTATCTCACACTGTTCAAAATATTATCCTAAATTCCTGATCATAGTTTTGATGAAATAATGAAAGAATTATGTTGCTGTCATTAATACAAGTCGAGATATTCACGATTAAGTTCTGCCCATTCTTCCATATGTCTAATTTTGAAAAGGCGCCCCATAGTTAAATAAGTCGTATTCATGAAAAAATTTATTTTAATTTCATATCTCAAATCTGTTTTATAATCAGATTTCCCAAAGATTGATGAGCCGCTCCAAAAAAACGTTACATCCGGGGCGGTTATCAGAATTTAGTTCAAGAATACAGGTCCAAAAGTTAAAACTAAAACTCTGGGACTGATTACTAATTATAGATTGTGAAACAAGATTTTTCAAACTGGTTTCTTGACTCACTGAATTTAGTGCCTTAATTCGAGTTCGAAATTCTAATCTAGAATTCGGATATAGGAACTCATCTTCAGAATTGTGGAACCAAATTCAAGATATTGACTTTCGAACAAAGGTATAGATCTGAACTGCGAACAAGAATTTTGGAACAGACTTCTGAATCATAACTTAATTCCTGAACTCAGTTTCAGAATTTACTTTAAAAAGTTAGTTCCAGGAGTTTCTCCCTGAATTTAGTTCAAGAATTTAATTACTAAATTCAGTTCCAAAATTCATTTCCAAAATTCAGAACTTGCATGATGGAATTTAATTAGGAACTTGGTTTCTGGAACTGGATTTTGGAACTGATTTCAGTTCCTAGATTCAGGTTCGGAATTCAAACATTCAGTTCAACATTTAATTTGGGTCCTAAAAATAAGTTCGGTTGAGAATTCTATAACTAAATTCATGAACTGAGATCTTGATCGATTCTATAACATTTCCCCGAAAACCATTTCATCGGAAAATTTCTTGCAGAATGAACCATTCCCCAGAAGAGCACTTCCCAGAGTGTACATTATTCCAGAAAACTCTTTCCCAGAAAAGTATTCTCCAGAATACAAAAAGTCAAAGCTTTTTCCCCAGAAATTTATTGCCCATGAACGGGGCGTCCACGTTTGGCATAATACGGTTTGGCATGACGTCATTCAGTATAGTGGTTATTTGGCATAATGATCATTTGACATAACAGATCAACATGCTGCTTAATAGAATTTGTTCTAACTTACTGTGATTTTGAAAGGTTTAATGCGGCTACGTCTCTTCGTTTTTAATTACCTGCTGTCCGACCTCGCTGCTGCTCGAAATAACAACGAAAGGTTGGACTATATGTGGAAACTAATACTCAATAACTTAAGAAAGCTATATTTGAATTTAAATAAATGTAGCTAAATTTTTCATTTTTTCAGAGTAACAAAGCTTGAAATAAGCATAATAGCCTTGAAAATTACAGTTAATGAGCATTCCCGAAATTTTATGTGTTGTTTTAAACATTTTCTCACTTACTTACTTACTCTTATTCTTTCAGTCGTAGACCACGCGGGTCTCTGCTGTATACAGGAGCCGTCTCCATTCAACTCGGTTCATGGCTGTTCGTCGCCATCCTCGGTAGCTGCGAAAGGTCCGCAGGTCGTCCTCAATTTGATCGATCCATCTTGCCCGCTGCGCGCCTCTTCTTCTTATACCGGTCGGATCGTTATCGAGGATCATTTTAACCGGGTTGTTCTCTGACATTCTAACAACATGCCCGGCCTACCGTAACCGCCCGACCTTGGCCGTTTGGACGAGGGTTGGTCCTCCCAGCAACTGGTGCAGTTCATGGTTCATTCGCCTTCTCCACGTACCGTCTTCGATCCGCACTCCGCCGAAGATGATTCGCAACACGTTCCGTTCAAAAACACCTAGTGTGCGTTGATCCTCCGCCAGCATTGTCCAGGACTCGCGCGCTACCACGGACCAAGTGTTCGCCATTCGCCAGGTATTGCAAAATTGCCGCGAGTATAATGTGCCCACGCATCACTTATTCATCGATTTCAAATCAGCCTACGACACAATCGATCGAGAACAGCTATGGAAAATCATGCACGACTAGGGATTCCCGGACAAACTGATACGATTGGTCAAGGCTACGATGGATCGAGTGATGTGCGTTGTTCAAGTATCGGGGATAAACTCGAGTCCCTTCGAAACTCGCAGAGGGCTACGGCAAGGTAATGGCCTTTCGTGTCTGCTATTCAACATTTCTTTGGAGGGTGTGATAAGAAGAGCGAGGATAGACACGAGTGGCACGATTTTCAGAAAGTCCGTCCAGCTACTTGGTTTCGCTGATGATATTGATATTATAGCACGCAACTTTGAGAAGATGGAAGATACGTACATCGGACTAAAAGCTGAGGCCAAGCGGATCGGACTAGACATCAATGTGTCAAAGACAAAGTACATGAAAGGCAGGGGCTCGAGAGAAGATAACGTCAGCCACCCATTACGAGTTCTGATTGGTGGTGATGAAATCGAAATGGTCAACGAGTTCGTGTACTTGGGCTCACTGGTGACTGCCGATAATGACACCAGCAGAGAAATTCAGAGACGCATACTGTCAGGAAATCGTGCTTACTTTGGACTACGCAGGACGCTTCAATCGAGCAAAATTCGCCGTCGTACAAAGTTAACTATCTACAAAACGCTGATTAGACCGGTTATCCTCTTCGCCCATAAATCCTGCCTGATATTGTCCCACGAATTCGTTTGCAATCGGTGAAAGTCGACGGCATAAGATTTGGAAGAGTACCTTGTAGGCGGCGTTCAGCAGAGTGATCGCGCGGTAATTGCAGCAATCCAGCTTGTCGCCCTTTTTGTAGATAGGACACACGATTCCTTCCATCCATTCCTCCGGTAAAGTCTCGTCCTCCCAGATCTTGGTAACGGTCCTCCGCTCGCGTTCCCAAGTTCGTTACCGCGCCGCCACTTTCGTATTCCGCCACATCGCCATTGAGGTGCTCGTCGAAATACTGCCGCCACCTCTCGATCAGCTCACAGTCGTTCGTAAGAAGATCCCCGTTGGTGTCCTTGCACATATCGGCCTGTGGCACATGGCCTCTGCGCGAACGGTTCACCTTCTCGTAGAACTTCCTTGTGTCATTAGCACGGAACAGCTGTTCCATCGCTTCGCGATCTCGGTCTTCCTGTTGGCGCTTTTTTCTACTAGATATCGAGCTTTGTCTTTTCCGCGCCTGTCTGTACTGTTTCGCGTCCGGTGTTGCAGCTTGCTCGCCCAAGCTGCATTCTTCTCGGCCACTAACTGTTCACATTCTTCGTCGAACCAGTCGTTCCTTACGTTTGGAGCCGCCGAACCTAGCATTGCTGATGCAGTGCTACCTATGGCAGAACGGATGTCTCTCCAGCCATCTTCAAGAGCAGCTGCACCAAGCTGCTCTTCCGTTGGTAGTGCCACTGTCAACTGCTGCGCGTAATCTTGGACTACTCCAGCATCGTTCGGTCTCGACGTTGGGTAGTAACCGTCGAAAGTTTTGAGCGCATGCATACAGCAACCAAGTAGTGGTCCGAATCTATATCCGCACTGCGGTAGGTGCGAACATTGTTGATGTCCGAGAAAAATTTTCCGTCGATCAAAACGTGGTCGATTTGGTTTTCGGTCTGTTGGTCAGGTGATCTCCAGGTAGCTTTGTGGATGTCCTTGCGGGGAAAGAAGGTGCTTCTGACTACCATTCCTCGGGAGGCCGCAAAGTTGACACATCGTTGGCCGTTGTTATTCGATGCGACATGCAAGCTGTTCGGCCCGATTACCGGTCGGTACATTGCCTCCCTTCCTACCTGCGCTTGACAATTTTTACGTCTCTGTGTGGGCAGCCATCATAGGCATGTTCCAGCTGCACGTAGAACGCTTCTTTCTCGTCGTCGGGTCTCCCTTCGTGTGGGCAGTGCACGTTAATGATGCTGTAATTTAAAAAAAAACGGCCTTTAATTCTCAACTTACACATCCTAGCGTTGATCGGCTGCCACCCAATCACTCGCTGACGCAGCACTATAAAGACAGTTCCCAGCTCGTTCGTTGTGCCACAGCTTTGGTAGAAGGTAGCCGCTCGATGTTCGCTTTTCCACACCTTCTGTCCCGTCCAACAAAGCTCCTGCAGCGCTACGACGTCGAAGTTGCAAGGATTTAGTTCGTCGTATATTATCCTGTCGCAGCCTGCGAAACCTAGCGGCTTGCAATTCCATGTTCCAAGTTTCCAATCGTAGTCCTTATTTCGTCGCGTGGGTCTATGCCGATTGTTCCGGGTCGTATTATCTACTGTATCATTCGTAATAGGTGTTTTACGGGCGGCCTATTAGGCCTACGCCAACACCCTGTCTCGCCGGAGGATCATCGTGCTTACTCTGTTTAACGTCCCAACTAGCACTAGGACGATTCCGTTGGTGGGGTTGCCACCTTGGATTTAGCTAGACGGGATGCAGCATTTCATACTCAGCCGCTGAATACCAGAACAGACTCTGTTTGAAGCCGCTCCTAACATATAGTACCGATGCTCCGACATTCTCTAATCATTTTCTCAACTGTTAATAATTTGTAGGTTTGCACTCGAAATCGTCCAATCGTTGATGTGTCATGCTCGTGTGATATGGAATGGAATGTTATCTTTTATGGAAAAGATAACATTCCATTCCATATCACACCGTATATGGATACTCTGCGTGTGACTAAATCTTTGTGGATGATGCTAACCGATAATAAAAATCATGGGAAACTTTCTTCAGGATTAAAAAATTAATATTTTGACCATTTCGCAACATTATATGGCCGATGCTTGTTAGGCCAAATAGCTAGGATTGCGTTTTCATAAGTCGATTGTTTCTCAATCCAGTTCTGCATTGCAGGTTCAGCAATACTGTCCTGAGTTATCGTCCATAAGTCAACTTGCCGGTCGTTGTCCGGGTTCTGCTGGTCCAGCGTTGCATTTCATGAGTGCAATCGATGCACGAATCAGGTACCGACGAATTCTACATTTTCGCTCGACAAGCTTAATGTATTTCCCCTTTTTCGTAGATGCACCGTCGAGAGCTTCCTCGTGCAGCATATGATCACAGCACAGCTCGAACAGTTCGAGCACCTAGATCGGCCGCAAGAAGTATTGACTACATTCTCCAGCCGAGAAATGCCACTGCATTTGACGTTAACACGAATGGAACTTGTTGGCTTCCCTGTTGACGGCTGCGAACTTGGTCGATTGATCGATCGATTGCATCAGGCGAAAGATCGTATCGCGGAACGGGTACGGCAACTGAATGGTGGCCGTAAACTGGACTTCGGCTCGGCTAGTGAAGTCGCAGGTGTGTTGAAGGTACCGCGCGATCGTTATGGACGCACAAAAACAACCCGTCAGGTATTGGAACGAATCGATTCTCCGCTGGCTGCGCTTGTGATTGCTTACAGGAAAATTGACAGTAATCTAAGTCGGACGATCGAGCCGCTGTATCGATCGGTTCGCAACGCCAAGCGAATATATGGAACCAGCTTTTGTTTCACTTCTACTGGGCGCATTACAATGCATGAACCAAATCTGCAAACCGTGGTCAAGGATTTCACGGTATGAATACGATAGTTCGTAAAAAGGTATGATCACCAATAAAATTTTCGTTTCAGGTGGAATTTGAACCGGGGAATGTAGAAGTTTTCAGCTGTCGCAGCACGTTCGCTTGTTCGGATCAAAATAGGGTGCTTCTCTCGGCCGACTTCTGCCAACTGGAGTTATGTGTGCTAACCCATCTGTCTCAGGATCGAAAGCTGCTGGCGGTGATGAGCGCTGGGAAGGACGTCTTTCGGAGCATTGCTGCCAAATGGAATCGAATTCCGGATGAAAATCATGTTTCAGATGAGCTAAGGAATTGCACCAAAGCGATTGTGTACGGTGTTATCTACGGCATGGGTGTCAAATCGATGGCCACCGAGTTGAACGTCGACGAAGACATGGCTCGTACACTGATGGAGCAATTTCATTCCACTTATCCGGATATACGTCGCTATGCGGACAAGGTAACACAAATTACTAGAGAACGAGGCTATATCGAAACGTTAACCGGGAGAAGACGTTACTTGCCGGCAATTCATAGTACGGATCCGAAAAAAAGAGCCGAAGCGGAACGGCAGGCCGTTTGTACAACGGTGCAGGGTTCCGCTGCGGACATCCTGAAGAATGCGATTTTGCGGATGATGCGAAATCTTCGCAAGTATCGAGAGACACTGCGTTTGGGCCAGATTGAGCTGGTGTTACATTTGCACGATGAATTGATTTTCGAGGTGCCTAGCGAGCAAGCGCGTAAGATAGCTAAAATTCTGAAATCCAGCATGGAGAATTGTGCCAAGCTCAGTCTGCCGCTTAGGGTGAAGGTGAAAATGGGACCCTGCTGGGGTCAACTGAAGGAGATGCAGGTGTAATATTAATTGTACAGAATTTTTTTTGGTTCGTGTTGTCCCGAGATCAGAAGACTGATGTGATATGTGAGTGTTCAGAGTGATCTGTTCAAATTTGTTTCATGCACATAAAATACGTATGTTTATTTTACTTTCTGAAACTGTGAGTGTATTTCTGTAACTTCGTGTAGTTATTTATAATAAATTGTTTTTCACTTCTTTAATATCAAACCTGTTTAAATGCACCTAGTGGTGTAATAATGCCTTTCTCATATAACGCATGTTTTCATTAATATTACTAAGGGATTCTTCAAAAAACTTATTTTTTTGAATTTTGAATAAGAACAAAAAAATTTGAGCATACATTAGCATAACCTCAAGTTCATAGGAATTTTTCGTTTTTATTTCCATTTTCCATGCTTCACATGATATGAGGCCAAAAAAACCTTTCATTTGACTCTAAATTTGTGAAAATCTACTCAGCCGAAACCGGAAACTACGCAAAAGCCTGCGATCGCAAAACGACTAAAATGTTTGTTGTATTTCTGGATTCGATCGGTCAAAATTTGGAACAACTAATGAGTTGTTTTTTTTTCTAAACTGTCATTTTTTTCTCTATCATGCTGGTACTTTAGCAATGACATCCAGCAGCTACACACACTAAAAACGGGTAGTGAAACTTTACAATTGAACAATGACACACTCCCAGGACCTGGCAACCTTCCTGTATGCGTGCGTGGAAGGAAAAAATGAATCAATTATTCATTCAGTTATTTTACTGTGCTTTACTTTAAGGGGCGGGTAGGGTCTAACACTTTTGAAAAATCATTTATTATTTTCTTTATATTTTCGTATAGAAAATCATTTGAAGAATTTTCTGTGAAATTTTCAAGCCTATTGGAACGAAACTCTGGAAGTTATGGACCTTTATCAATGGCTATCTCATTCTACGAAGAAGCAAGAGCTCGGCGCACAGGCTCAAGATTTCTACTTCGATTGACTTCAAAACTTGACAAAACATTCTTGAAATGCTTCGTTGTAATAAATTATAAAAGAAAAATTATGATTTTTTTTAAATGTTAGACCCTACGGGCTCCCTGGAGTAATTAATTGTTTCCATTGATTTTATAGACAAAAACCTTTAAACGCGTTTTCCTCGAAAGCAGGTTTTGAAAGTCCGTGTCCATCGTCATTCAAAAACGACTGCATTAATTTTTTTCAAATTTTGCACACACTTTCTACATATAAAAAGCCAGACCTCAACGTTTTCCTTTTTGTTGTTTGTTACTTTGGGGAGGTTTTACAGATACAAAATGGCGGATTTTTTCGTGAAAAATCGTAGTTTTCACTTTGAACAACCAAAAATTTAAAAATCAAAAAAAAAAATCAAACAGAAACGTTGGGGTCTAGAAAAACTTCATCTCTAACTATGCTGCATTCATTTGTTCACTTCTGATTAGTCTGCACTGAGATACAGTGGACACCGCAAATCATGATTTTTAGAAACGTCCTCAAAAATACCTCTTCACCGACTTATTTCTCAATATTTTTCCACGAAAAAATTGCACAATATTGTTCGAATGATGATTTTTATCATGCAAAACATTTGAATTTATTTTTTTTGTTGAACGATAATTCTGGAAAAAATTCGCAAAAATTATAATTCATCGTTTAAGCCTATACCCCCCCCTTCATCCTCATTAATGGTGCACATCCCGTCTTCGGAACATGACCGAACGAATTGTAGATTTCCAGGATACTCGATCTTGAGCCGCCGTTTTCCAGTCGCTCTGTACTCCTGTTGCGCGTGCATCCTCTTCGATTGCGAAGTCTACCCCGCAGTCGACGACCTCTCCCAGGTTCTCTGCTGAACATCACGTAGGCCATTCTCTCTTCCGGCATTCTTGCTACATGTCCAGCCCACTGTAGTTTGCCGTGTTTTATAAGCCTTCCAATGTCTGCATCTTTGTATACTTGGTACAGCTCATGGTTCATGCGTCTGCGCCATTCTCCATTCTCTTCTTTGCCACCGAGTATTGAGCGAAGGACGCCGAGTACTCGAACATCTGTTTCCTTCAACGACCATGCCTCGTGGCCGTATAGGACAGCAGGTAGTGTCAACGACTTGTATAGAGCAAGTTTGGTGCGTGTGTGCAAGCTACGAGACTTCAGCTGGTTACGGAGCCCATAGAAAGCCCTATTAGCAGCTGCAACACGCCTTTTTTACCTCGCGGCTAATATCATTATCGCATGTCACTAGTGTTCCAAGATATATGAACTCGTCGACAACCTCGTATTGTACCCCATCTATCTCCACCCTCGGATCCTACACCGTTTGGGCTGCCTCTTTCTCTACCAGCCACCATGTACTTAGTCTTGGTAGAGTTTATCGTCAACCCTATTCTCGCAGCTTCTTTCTTGAAGGGCACAAAAGCCTCTTCCACAGCTCTACGATCCACACCGAAAATATCAATGTTGTCCGCAAAACCAAGAAGCATGTGAGACTTATTGATGATGGTACCGTTTCTTTGCATGCCGGCACCTTCGAGCGCTATATTGAACAACAGATTTGAGAGCGCGTCGCCCTACTTCAATCCATCTAACGTCACGATAGCATCGGATGTCGTACCAGCTATCTTGACGCTTGACTATCGAGCGTCGCACGAATCAGTTTAATTAGCTTGGAAAGTCATGTTCTAACATGATCTGCCACAATTCGTTACGTTTCACTGAGTCGTACGCAGCTTTGAAATCTACAAACAGATGATGAGTCCGCAAGTTGTATTTCCGAAACTTATCGAGAATTTGTCGTAAGGTGAACATCTGGTCCGTCGTTGAACGTCCTTATCGAAAGCCGCATTGGTATTCGCCGACAAAGGATTGTGCCAATGGACGAAGTCTGCCGAACAGAACTCTAGAATGTACCTTGTTACAATCAAGTCGGTGACCCTCGTTGTAGATAGGGCACATGATAGCCAGTCCGAAGGCATTTCCTCTCCTTCCCACATCATTCCAATTACTTGGTGGAGTGCGTAGTACAGCCGCTCGTTTTCGACTTTGAGAAGTTCAGCTGGGATGCCGTCCTTCCCAGCGGCCTTTCCATTTTTAAGCTGTCTAACCGCTTTTCGTATTTCGTCTAGCGTGGGTGGGTCCAAAGCTTGTCCATCATCCTCAACCCTTATTCTGTTCATGCTCTCTTCCGTTGATCGTTCATTCAATAGTCGCTCGAAGTGCTTCTTCCACCTAGTAGCCACTGATTCCGTATCGGTCGTTGATCATAACTGGTACGGGTGTACCTATTTTTCTCATACTGTTGACCGTTTTATAGACCCTTCGAGCGTCGTTTCTAGCGAAAGAGTTCTGTGCATCTGCAAGCACTCTTTCATTCTGTTCACGTGTCTTACGCCGGTGCAATTTTTTCTCAGCTGCTTTCAACTCCCTGTATCGCTCTCTGTTTTGACGGGTCGCCGTGGTAAGCATTCGGCTTCGGGCTAGAATTTTTTCGTTTGAGACTATCTTTAAGTCAATATCAAACCATTCGTTATGTTGGTTTCCCCGTGTGGTCCCTAACACTTCTGTGGCTGTTATATTGATCGCGTCGTGAAACTGCTTCCACACAGCGTTCCAGCCATCGTCGTTATGTCGTTGTCCGATTCGTTCGTCGAGTATTTGGGTGTATTCTTCAGATACAGTCGAACTCGAAAGCCGTTGTATGTTCAGACGCATGGCTTTCTCCCGTTTGGGACCTGTGACGCTGAACAATCGTGCTCGAATCTTGCATACCACCAGATAGTGATCGGTCCTAACATCGAACATAAACATCGGAGAAATGTCGGCCGTCTATCAAAACGTGGTCGATTTGGGAGCATGTTTCACCATTTGGGTGTCTCCAGGTGTATTTACGAATATCCCTACGCGCAAAGCAGGTGCCACAGATCGCCATTCCTCTGGATACGGCGAGGTTAATCAATCTTAGGCCGTTGTCGCTGGTAGATGAGTGGAGGCTCCCCTTACCAATATCTGGGCGAAAGAATTCTTCTCTTCCGACCTTGGCGTTTACATCCCCGATGATGATTTTAAACGTTACCGTGTCGGTTGCCGATTTATCCATCGGAAATCATTCAGTTATTTGAACTTGAAACGTCTGTTACAATTCGGAATATGACGCAATGTATTGTAATTATATCCAGCCTATAAATTTAAGTTTGGGTTGATTTTTTGGCGAAAATTTAATTGAATCAGGACTACTTATGCTTTAAAATGGTACACACAGAAAAAATATTTCAAAAATAAACTTCGGGAAAGTCTAATCAATATTGTTGTTGATATAGTGATAATATAATTGTGATGTTGATGTGATAATTGTATAACAAATGTTTTTTGAAGCAATTCATATTTGTTTGGAATAACCAAGCTCTAGTGTTGAACAAGCATTTTTGCTTGAATCGATATCTTGGTTCGACACACCACATTGAAACAATTATTTTACTGTTTGATGGACAGTTAATCGTTCATATCGTTTGAACACCGACATTTTTCCTAAGTAGTTGTTTATAGCTTAAACACTCAACACACAGATAATTTAGAAATGCATCAATAGATTATAAGTCCCAAGATAGAACTAACCAGGAAAATGTTTCCATATGGCATTTCAATTTTACTCCATTAGCAAAATAGCTCGCTGAAAGAGCATTTCTAATTCCGTTTCCAAGAATGTTGCAAAGCCTTGGTATTACATTCCTGTAGTGGAATTTGACCTTCTGTTTCAACAGACTTCGCAGCCGATTCGGAGTGTACAGAACCAGTGCATGGCTGGTGCTACGATTCTACTGACACTACGAATCCTTCCAGGTCGGGGCTCGAACATACGACAACTGGTTTGTAAAACCAGCGCCCTATGCATTCAACCGCCCACCCGAGTCAACAACGCAGATGAGACTGTTGAATTAGCATTGAAAATACGTGGCAATTAGAGGCTCTGATTTGAGCTATCGTTTTACTAGGTCACTACAAACAGCTGTTAGTTCCTCGGTAATTCAATACCGGTGGCGCACTACTTGTCTAGTCCCCGCCAAAAATTCTCCCGAAACCGGCAGTTTCTCGTGAGTGAAAATCTGAAATATCCAAAGCCGTCTAAGACGAAACGTAAAGAACAGTAAAAAACGGTTATGTGCCCTAAGCACAAACATAGGCTAACCCTTAAATGACCATACATGCATCGGCCAGAATAAGCCGAAAACAACGTCTTCGTTCGGCACGTCAGTAAAGACGTGGTACTTCGGTACCAAATATATAAGTGTTTTGCAAATAGCATTAACTTTACGTCCGCTTAGCGGTTCAAATTGAACTGTTTAAGATTGCAATAAGCAGTTCAACTTGAACTGCTCTACACTGACGAGTCTAAGACGAACGTAACGTAAAGAACATCTCATTTAAGTTTTTATTCGGGTTCAATGGAAAGTTCTTCGGAAAATCGTTTATAAGAAAGGTACCGTTAGCTGGAACAAAACTGCTTTTTATTTGCATAGTTCTATAATACTAAGAAATGCTTATTTATCATTCTGCTTCTTCTCCCATTCGGTCCAAGATCCTTTGTAATTTCTGGCGCTGAAAAATTGGAAAAAATGTTTCACTATTTCAATGTACTCCAGAAGAACCTAATCTACCGGCAATTATGTTACAAAGCACAACACTTAGATGATATATATTTTGTGTTTCGTTTTCAGCTCGTCAGTGCATGTTAAACTGTTATGCCACTCAGTCGTTCAACCGAAGTGCAATGTCTTAACTGACGTTCTGAACGAAAACATGTTAGATGATAGTTAGAGAAAAAAAAACCAAGCACAAAAACTCCACCTACTTTTTGTATCCAAGCCCGATAGCAGTATCTGCAGCTTTTTGCGCCCGTCCACCAAGTTTGCAGTGGAAAATTATTTCCGTGTCGGACTGCGGTTTACTCCGACCGAATTTAGATTTGAACTCGTCATCTGAGAGCTTCAAGGCCTGTTCCAAATTCGGCACTACAAGCAAATCGAAGAACAAACCCAATGATTGGTGAGATAATCAACTACTTCTTTTTTTACTAACTACACTAATTTCGGTTAGGTCACGATGACATAGCAGTTTTGCGTGAATTTTTGTGTCTTACTTCGTGAAACCAAGTCCTGCTAAAGTTTCCACAGCAATTTGACTGCGCCTTCCTGTCCGACAGGACATGATAATATAGTGATCATGGGACGGTTTTGGGATTCCGTATCTTTCCTTGAATTGGTCTGAATCAGTCGTCGAAGAGAAAGCTTTCTCGACTTGATCCACTGGCCATATTAATGGAATGATCACTACTTCTTCTTCGAAAAAAAAAAAACAATATATTTCAACTGATAATACTTACGTGGAATATTGACACTGGTCGGTATTTGCCCAGTTTCCGCGACTTCTTCCACACCACGCACATCGACCAGCAACTTCTCCGGGTGGTTTGGAAGATCTAACACTTCCTCATAGGTGGCAATCGACATGTTTGCACTGGACAACTTTGCGAAACGACCGGTGATCTGAAAGTTTTAATCACAGTTAGTAGATTCAGGAACATCGAGGAAACTATGCTCGATTTCATTTGACTTTATTGATTCAAGAGATAAGATAACTTTGAATGTTGTGTTTTCGGTCACGAGGTTCAATTTTACAATCCAAATTCTTGATTACTTTTGAGGTTTTGGTATCTATAGAATTACAGCGAAGTGACGTATGATAATTCTGTTCAACTATTCGGCGAAATTATTCATCAACTAAATACATTTACCCAATTGACAAATGAAGCGCACATCAACAAATGGCTAAAGCTGAAATACAACTGAACAGAAAAACCTGAATTTTCGAAGTCGTGCAGATTCACCGGATCACACGAACACGCTAACAAGTAATTTAGATAGTAGCTTACGGATAACAGTTCGATTTTCACAAGCCGGCACGCGTGCGAATGTATAGTAGACTTCGACGCTCGGTTGCTAAGTTACGACTAATGCCCCCAACGATGGCTTTCGATCGAAAGAGTTCTACTTGAAAACAAATCTACAGACGGCACACAACTACATGAACAGCACACAATCAATCCGCTAGAGGTGATAAACTGACACAGGATGGTAGGAAGGAAGCTAGGGGCTCGGCTTTTTCTTTTAACCGGTTTCATAATCGAAGGTCATTCATAAACAATAAAATCACCTATTAGTGGGAAATGAAAACGACTGCTGATATATATCTCATCCGCGTAGCGTCCAGCATAACTAACAATCTGTCTTTTTTCAATGTATCGAAAACATTCTACTGACATGCTCGACCAAAGAAACTATTATTAAATTTAAATAAATAATTTAAAAATTCACTGTTGCACTATCCTTATGTTGTTTAATATTTGGTTTCCAATTGTACACATAACTTACTCGAGAAAATCGGTACATCATTCTTGGTTTCAACATCAATTTATTTGATTCCATCAACAAAATTTGAGCGTCTCGAGTAGGATAAAACAGCACCTAACTTTGAGGACTATTTTAAAATTTATCCAATAGAACAAATAATCAAACACGGTTACGCAGCGACACGACTTTTTGTGCAATAGTAAAATTATTTGAAACTGTCAGAATTTTCTGACTTTCAAGAAGACGTCAGCGCCTACTTGACGAATTAAACTAGCAAATGGGATAATTAATAAAAAAAATATCAAGATCTGTCAGTTACTTTATTATGTTGATTTCGCTTGATGCCTAACACAGTTTCGAACCTAGTTTGAACACCATGGAAATAGGATTAGTTTCGAACCGGGTTCTTTCATTGGATATGCTCACACTCCCATTACAAAGTGCGAACCAAACTCATGCCGTTTTTGTTTTTTAGCTCAAAATTTGGTGTAATTGAGGGATTCTTTGTTACCCCGCATAGCCAGCATTCGTGAACCTTTTGACTTGGAAAAGTGAAAAAAAAATACAATTTACGGTATTTTTAAAAAGCCAAAACTAATTTATTGTCGTCTCAAACCTTTTACTTCAAATAAAAAAATAAAATAAAATTTGTACATGCAGCTGTCTTTTGCCGTATGCATAGATTAAAAAAGCCGCATGTGACTCTATCAAAATCGTAAAAATTGTGTGTTTGAATAAACTTTCCTGAACCTGTCCAAGGGTTTTCAATCGGAAACGACATCAATTAGCTGAATGATGCATCGATTTTTTATCAGGTGTACAACTTTGCTTCCGCCGTTTTTTTTCCAAAATTAAAAGCTTTATTGCGAAAATTTACTTACAGATGTATTGTCCGTCGCTACTTTCTCCCATCTTTCCGGCAATTTTCGGATCCCGGCTCGAAAAAAGGAGTGCTCTTTTGACGCTATACATGAAGCAATCCATTTTTCCAACTCTTCGAAGGATTGAAAATGTCAGGCCGCGTGCCATCGAACGGAATAGGTGGAAATCAGAAGGAGCGACATCTGGGGAATACGGCGGGTGGGGCAAGACTTCCCATTTCAGCGTTCACAGGTACTTTTTGACCACTTCTGCGACGTGAGGCCGAGCATTGTCGTGTTGGAGGATGACTTTGTCATGTCGCTCTTGATATTGAATCATGCCCAGGGCCTTGAGACGTTTTGAAATGGTTTGCTGACTCACTCCCAACGATTCGGCAAGCTCTTCTTGGGTTTGGCTCGAATCTTCATCAAGCAATGCTTTTAGTTGTTCATCTTTGAAGGTTTTTTCTCTTCCAGTACCATGTTTGTATTCGACATCAAAATCACCATTTTTAAAACGTTGAAACCACTCCCGACACGTTCTTTTACTCAGAGCAGCATCACCGTCAGTTTCTAAGAGCGTTCGATGCTCTTCAGCTGCATTTCTTTCGAATTTTAACAGAAAAGTAAAACTTCCCGCAAGTGGCGAAAATTGGGCACATAAATAGACATTTTCAAGCGTAAATAATACGAAAACAAGAACAACTGTCACTGAACCGGCGATGACAATTCGTTAGGCACTGTACACACTCACTTTAAAGGCATTATCATCTATGTATTTTGACCAGCCTCAGCCGGTACAGCCACCTATCGAAAAACGGCGGAAGCAAAGTTGTACGTCTGATACAATCTACAAATTTTCAGTCTGGGATCGTTTATCATCAACCAAACGAAATAACTCAAAACCAGTGCTGTAAAAATTCATCCAATTCAATTGAAATCGAATGTGTGCACACACTGACGAACACTTTACTGCAGTAAACTTCACATTCTAACACACAACCTTCACTGTCGCACCGAATGGGCATTATCCCGTCATTCATTCGTTTTTTTTTCTACCGAAGCTCAGTTTAACCACCGTCATTTTATCTCTTAAAGTAACAAAATATCTCTAAAAATGCAATGGAAGCGCGGTCTTCAGGTGAGGTTAATGTAAACATTCGAATTGGTTCGAGATAATGGATGAAAGGTAAACGAGTTATGCTAACTGAAATATCAATCACAAAATACACATAAATCAAACACATCTCAATACATTTCAAACAGTCGAAATTAACGATATTATTTTGCTGGTGATAATTGAGAACTCAAATGAATCATTATCACTATGGTCGGAGAGAGTTTTGGTTATCGAGTTGATGTTTATGCCTATTCAATTTGCACTTGCTCACAACCCACAGTGAAGACAATGAAACATGTAGACTACTTGGCACTACAAACTGAGCACACAAAACTTCAAGTGACTGAGTAGGGTTATTCAATTGACGATCAATTCTGGGAGCTAAAATAAAATGAGAAGAAATATGCTGACTGTCAACGGCCATAAGTTTCATTTTCATCTAATAATATTCTATTGCCGCACTGCTCAAGACACTAATTATTTATGATATCAATCAATTTCAAGAACTGATTTGAATGAACTGGTAATCCTGATGACACGTCCAGCCTTCCACCGCCACCCACCTCTAGCTGTGCGTACATTCTTCGGCCGGAGAGTTTTTCTTTGTGTTCAAAGTACACTATCATCAGTCGTTTACTATGTACAATCTGTTACATAAGAGCGTGGTCACGATTACTCGCGATCGGTAAAGTGGAATGGTGTGATTTTTTTAACACAAAGAGCAGTAGAATAAATCAAATGCTGGTTACAAATCACTTTTTCGTCTTTCTTCGACAATACACCGACAGAACTGCGATTTGGAAAGTCGTCGACATTTTTCACCTCTTTAAAACGATTCACCCACTTACTCACAAACTGTTTCGACTTTTGCATGCATTTCGCCGCGGCAGCTTGGGTCATTTTGGTACCTTTCGGGTGCGAGCACAAAAAAAACTGCTTCGAAGCGCGAAGCGTACGCGGTACTCATTTTGGAAAAATGCTGAGATCGACTTGTAAACAATAGTCAGCTGATTTATTTCCGCGTTGCATGAATGACACCACTGCCGTCTGTGTTGAAAAAAATCACACGATCCACTTTACCGAGCGCGAGTAATTGTGACCACGCTTTTATGTAACAGACTGTATATATGCATAAAACAAAGTTGCAAAATGCAATAATGACTTCACGGATTTACACAATTCTTTTTTATATAAAGGGTGATTTTTTAAGAGCTTGAGAACTTTTTTAAACAATAAAACGCATAAAATTTGCAAAATCTCATCGGTTCTTTATTTTAAACGTTAGATTGGTACATGACATTTACTTTTTGAAGATAATTTCAATTAAATGTTGACCGCGGCTGCGTCTTAGGTGGTCCATTCGGAAAGTCCAATTTTGGGCAACTTTTTCGAGCATTTCGGCCGGAATAGCCCGAATTTCTTCGGAAATGTTGTCTTCCAAAGCTGGAATAGTTACTGGCTTATTTCTGTAGACTTTAGACTTGACGTAGCCCCACAAAAAATAGTCTAAAGGCGTCCAATCGCATGATCTTGGTGGCCAACTTACCGGTCCATTTCTTGAGATGAATTGTTCTCCGAAGTTTTCCCTCAAAATGGCCATAGAATCGCGAGCTGTGTGGCATGTAGCGCCATCTTGTTGAAACCACATGTCTACCAAGTTCAGTTCTTCCATTTTTGGCAACAAAAAGTTTGTTAGCATCGAACGATAGCGATCGCCATTCACTGTAACGTTGCGTCCAACAGCATCTTTGAAAAAATACGGTCCAATGATTCCACCAGCGTACAAACCACACCAAACAGTGCATTTTTCGGGATGCATGGGCAGTTCTTGAACGGCTTCTGGTTGCTCTTCACTCCAAATGCGGCAATTTTGCTTATTTACGTAGCCATTCAACCAGAAATGAGCCTCATCGCTGAACAAAATTTGTCGATAAAAAAGCGGATTTTCCGAATGGACCACCTAAGACGCAGCCGCGGTCAACATTTAAATGAAATTATCTTCAAAAAGTAAATGTCATGTACCAATCTAACGTTTAAAATAAAGAACCGATGAGATTTTGCAAATTTTATGCGTTTTATTGTTTAAAAAAGTTCTCAAGCTCTTAAAAAATCACCCTTTATAATTCGCCTCGACTTTCCGTATAATATAACATATAAATAATACAGAAGTGGAGAAAATCTAGAAAATTTGTTTTGTATGCAATTGGAAATGTTCCGCTCAATGCATGCTAGATTTTCGATGATGGTTTGGTGCGTATCGAGTTATGCAACTGAAGAGCAAAATATGAACACTAGATTTAAAAAGGCGGGTGGGTAATGTCAGAGACATAACTGGATGTCGTGAATACGAAAAAACTGGCACGCTCCCATCACTTTTCCGAATATCAGTTAGTTAATTGATTGTATGAATTGTGCAAGCTTTCCTCTTTTTCACTAATAGAATTTGAAGCGATGCACCTACATTAAAGTACAGATTAGTTACATTAAACAGCTACTATTCTACAACTATATATTCCAAACTTGAAACAATTCCTTTTTAATTTTCCAATATAGGAGGCTAAGTACGATAAATTTGTAGTTTATTTTTATTGAAACTATGAAGTTCGAAGATATCTGATTCTTCTCGAAATTTCAGTACGAGACAATTGCAATGGCCTGGCTTGAAATGTATCGACGATCTTCGGTATGCAAGAGTCATTTTAATAATAAGAATGATAGTAATAATAATGATAATAATACAGATTAATCTGTACATATATGTATGTATAAATAAAATACAGATTAACCTGTATATATGGCAACCCTGTTTCGCATGGCATAATTTCACACGACCCCATACTAGTCTAAAGATGTGTTCAACATCATCAATGTGTTAGTGACGGTACAAATCTGCCTTTCTACCGGTTTTCGGTGCCATCGTGCTGACGGTGTCTCGTACGTTCAGAGTAGCTGCTTTAACTTAAATGACGCTATTTCTCACATCACATTTTATTTTATACCTGCTACTGGCAGCGGTTTATGGACAGCCCCTTTGCTAGAATTCCTTTCCTGTCCACAGAAAGGCAAACAGTGAGACGATATAAAAGAGAGAGTTAGTAGAGCGTCAGCCAGTAATACTGAATTAGCTGTCTAGCTGTTAACAGCATCTTACGGAATTTTTACGCAGAAACACGCACACAAGAGGCACAGTTAAGAGCAAGGCAAAGTCTCACTCAAACCGTGCTGGTCTGCAGTTCCCAGTTGGCGACAGAATCCATCGTTTGCCTCGGAAGGGGAACTACGCCGAGCGTGTCGGTGCTGGTACATCGGTCTATCTGGCGGCAGTGATGGAGTATTGGCTGCCGAAGTGTTGGAATTAGCCCGTGACAACAAGAAAACGAAAATCATCCCTCGCCATCTGCAGCTGGCCATCCGTAACGACGAGTTCTTTTCAGGACGACCACATCACTGTGATAAAGAAATATTTAAGATTGCTTTAAGTTTAGCCAGTTCTGATACGCCTGGAAAGTAGAATGCGCAAATTAAGTGGAAACCTTTGTTCTAACAAATTTGTAAATTTTTGTTTTCGGCCGCATACTAAAGAATTCACGACAAAAATACATATTGATCTGTATACGTGGCAACTCGGTTTCGCACGATATATTTGTATACTAGTATAAAGATGTGTTCAACATCATCATTCCACTTTCGCATTGCCGTTCGTAATTGAATGTGTTAGTGACGGTGCAAATTATTTAATCTTCTCGTGTGTGTCTTGTTTCGGCAACAGTTACTCGGAAAATAGTAGGAAAGCGACAAAATTCAACTAGTTCTTTATGATTATCTTTAGCACTAAAAAGTGCTTTTGAATGGGCCTTGCTGGACTTTTTGGCTGCCTTTCTACCGGTTTTCGGTGCCATCGTGCTGACGGTGTCTCGTGCGTTCAGAGTAGCTGCTTTAACTTAAATGACGCTATTTCTCACATCACATTTCATTTTATACCTGGTACTGGCAGCGGTGTATGGACAGCCCCTTTGCTGTACGCAGAATGGGAAACAGTGAGACGACAGGTCCTCGATGTTGCTCTCGTGTGTCTTGTTTCGGGAACAAATGCTCAGCAAATGGTAGGAAAAATGAACCACTCAACTTTTATATGGATGCTCTTGTATAGATGCAGACATCTCGCGTTCTGATTGGCTGGTGCTGTCATGGGTTAAATCAAACAGGTTTTTCAATAGTGTACTATTGAAAAAACTTCAATGTTGTTGCAATACACGTTCAAGTTGAAAATTTTCGATTCTATTGGTAGTTAGATTATATAAATCCTTCTACAGATCACTGAGCTATGAGCTTTCAAAATACGAGAAAGGCAAACGCGCCTTATGAATTATCCTCTTTGACACTCGTTTGTACCAAACATTTAAGAAAAGTTTAATTTTTAACTATTGTCGCATGTCGCAAGAATTATGTTGATTCATTAGATACAACAGGAGATATTCACGATCAAAAACTTATCACTCTCTCAGAGGGTAAATTTTAAATAGGCGCCTCATAGTAAAGTAAGTCGTATTTACGACAAAAATCGTTTGGCGCGCAACGAGCTGTGTTGTGTGGCTATTTCACTGAGCCTACTTGATCCAAGTGCTCCACCATTTCGGACCACATGCTTAATTGAGTATGGGAACCAAACGAACAGCACACATGTTACGTAGGTCATTTTCCGGTATATAAATTGTGTTCCATGCCGTCAAGTTATAGAAAAGTCCTGTATGGAACCCGCGAACAATATACAGATTTTTCATATATTTTAGAAAGGATTTTAACGCGGGTATCTAATTCATAATTTTCTGAAAATTCCAGAAAAGGTAATTTTTAACTTCCAGCGTTTATCCATGGATGCGATTTTTCTACGCAATAGAAATTCCCGTTGCCTATTAATCAATTTCACTTTGTTTATCACCAATAAATTCTAATATCCACTGTCATGTCACTACACTTTCATTAAAAATCCATACTTACAATACGGATACGTATTTTGAAGTACTTTTTTCAGTATTCAGTTGTTCATTCCAACAAACTTATAAAACGGATACAATGATGAAGACTACAAAAAATGTTTCGTAATTGGGATCTACATTGTAATTATTATACCTTAGTGAATATATAGTGACGTAACAGTAGACAGTAGAATTTAATAGTGCCAAAGATAGTGAAATTGATTCTCAATAATTCCCAAACACAACGATCCATTCAAAATAGAATTATGGATTTTTAACAAATTTTGCATTTAGACTGCTATCAATGTTTAGAAGGATTTTTAAGTGATATCCGAAAGACAAAATGGCTCATACAGCGCAAACAACTTAGGTCTTCTTTGATTATTCTGCAATCTGAATATGGTGAAGAAGATTGCAAGAAATAATTTTAATTTGGCAGGGACGAAGTTCTCCGGGACCTTGGTCTTCACACCAACCTTAAGGTTCTGCATGACCTCAGAATTAACTAATTTTGGCATATTAACCCATAAGTCCTGACATTACATTCTTTTTGTGATATTTATACGCGTACAGAATCATCGCATGGTTGGTGCTACGATCCTATTGACACTAAGAATCCTTCTATATTCTTCACTACTTTAGGTTGTTTTCGAAAGTGCTACTCCTTGATGGGCCATGATATTTATATTAGGCGCAGTTTCGGAGTGCGAATCGATATCATTCGCCTTATACCAATGTAGCACGTAATTCGTGTAGTGTCATGATGGCAAATCCGGCCAGAAAATTGTCGGACCGTCGTGAGTCTGTAGAAGAGAGAGAAATCGCCTTTGGAGATACTCTTCCAAGCACACCTGTGCATGTGTAAATCGCTTGCCAAACTAAGAACTTCTTGGCGAAATTCGACATCTTCCGAAGGTTCTCGGAAAGCTGTAAAATTTACGGGCACGGATTTTAGCGACCATATTCTGTTTCTCATCACGGTATCGGAACTTTGAACCTTGAACGTACGTAGTCCAGCTCGAGTTTTGGTATTCTGTGTGAAAGTATTACTCACATGCAACTTTTCCTCCACGTTTCGAACTAAAGCGTTCGGTTTCCGTTCAAAAGCCCCAATCACGCTTTTGTGATCGTTCTTGTTGACCTGACGGCTTTTTCTTCACTTCCGATCAACAGTCAGATGTTCTTCGAACCGTTTTATGATACCAGAAACCGTGGAATTCGCAATTCCTAACATTTTCATAGGTGATAATGAATAATATGAGAAAGGCGTCATTACATCACTAGGTGGAACTAGCAGGTTTTACATTTCATTTTAATGTCTTCGTTGTAGTTTTTCGTCTCGTGATCACAGAGCGTTTCTTTACGGAAAAGGCTACACACGCATGTAGCATGAAAGTGAAAAATTAGTAACTTCAGTAACATGATGAGATGAACACATTCAAGGCAATCCGATGCATATAGACATGTAGAATATTTTCCAACCACAAGCGAAGCATTCTTCAGGCGTTTAATGGCACAAAACGAAATACATACGAACCTATTTTTACGGTTTTGTTGACTAACAGTGACTCAGCACTTTTTCCCGCTGGCTAAATTTACCCGGCGAAACGATTGAAAATGGGTCATTCATTGACAATCATGGTTGGAAATTTCAAGTAACGTAATCTAATCCAGCTTTTTCTTCAAAATTCAAATATTGAAATTTGATTTTTCCAATTTAAACATATTTTAAATTATTTTCATTATCATAGACAAACAGATGTCATTTTACTTTTGCTGGTGGCAGAAATTTTTTATTCGATTCAATTTTATACAGGAGACAGGATATAACGTGATTAGTATGCCAGGCAGTCGAATCAAAGCCTCGCACGTAGGATCAGAAAATTATCTCTCTAATCGAAGCAAAATCCATTATCATAGAATTTCTAACATTTTACAAACGACTAAATTTTTTTTTGTTTGCAACATCGAAATCGGGGACGGGTATATTGTGATGCGTTAGTCGATGCATTTCATGCAGCACACCTGGGTTCGAGTCCCACCACCGAACATAGTTTCAGATTTTTTCTTGTCCAAAAAGGCGAATGACCTTAAAGTTAAAACCTCTTCATAAAACACATCGTAAATCAACCACAGTCTTTGTAATACGTTCTGTTTGAGTAGACATTGCAACCGATTCTTAGCGTACATGACAATTGCATGACTAATACTTAACGCTCGTATCCTTACTGTATTTTCGACCCAAATACTGCGTACTGCTTTTTACCCTCAAATGTACTGAATTTTAATTTGTACTGTATTTTGCCACTGAAATGTACTGTATTTTTCACATTAAAAAATAAGTACATAATTTTAAGTCTAACGCATTGCATTTCGATTTGTGGCAATACAAAACGTCAGTGATATAACACGTAGCGAATGTAAATTGACACACACTACAAATTGTAATGTAATGTGAATGTAACCTGCATACAACATTTTTTTTAGTATTCATTCCTGCTCAGAGCGCGTCATAACAACCAAATCAAAATCATCATCAATAATATTCGCTTCACAAAAAAATGTTTGATGATTAATTCGTGCATTTTTTAGGTTTTATCAAACATAATAATGCCTAAAAAAGTAAATAAAAGAACTTGAGATTATGAAAATAAATCATCTGATAAATATTTGCTTTTAACGATTTATTTAGTATTGTTAAGGCATAGAACCGTCTTGTTAAACTATGAGCTAGTTTTGGATTTCAACAGTATCTAATGAGGAAAATAGATTGAAAAATGATATGCGAATACAACTACATTATGAAAATCGCGAAAAAGCTATCGCAGAGACGAGACTCGAACCCGTAGCTATCTCCTATCCGGGGAAATCGTTTTTCCAATTAAACTATCCTGCATGTGAAGCACACGAAAAAACAGATTAATTGAGGGCTGAAACAGCTGACGGAGGGGTTGTTATAGAGATATGACTACAATTGAACGGCGTGGAGCCCGAGATGACAAGCTTGGTTCTTCTATTAAATTAAGATGTTTCTTCGTTTAAGTACTGGTTCCTCCAAAAAAACTACAAGGATCAGCCCCATGGGGTTGTTCGAGCCATTGATGTGGAACAAGGCAACCGAAATTTCTAATGATCGACATTTTCAATCAAACAGTTCAATCAATCGTCACACTTTTGAATCCGCAATTGCACGAGAGTCTGCTTAGATTGATCTTTATTAGGAACCAACATCAAACACGCAAACCCAGAATATAAACTCTGTTTATCTTAATTTATATTTGTTTTGTAACCGGCTAAATTACTTCAATATCCCAAATGTATGCAATTATATCTTTGTACATACATACGGATTTCAATATTTAAGCTTCTCTTCGTCAAACTTGTGTTCAAGTTTTGTATGCAAGCATTTATTTTTATAGCGTTAAGTTTCTCTACCATTCTGCGATTTCGGTTGAAGCGAGACACTTTTTCTCATTATCAATCGAGTTCATCTTATATAAATTAGAAATTATTCTTAAGCACTCAAAATTTACCCTGGGGTAGTTGTCAATTTCTCAGGCCAAACGATATGACATGGAATTTCACCCGAACTTGCATGACACAAGATCAGAGCATACTAATTAAAGCCACAGACTAACAGACATGACAGTATGAGTAAATTCTTATCAAAATAATTTTTCGTGATTCACTAGTTCCACCTATATTGTACTGCGCGAACTATTTACTATCGGTACACCCCTTGTGTTATGTGAAATTTTTTTACTAGTTGGTTTCCCCTCGTTTGTCAACACCGATCAGCTGCTTGCAGGGATGCCTGATTTCATCATAATATTTGAAAATGAATCATCACAATAAATTATTGGATTACGTTAATAATATACTTAACTTTTTCAGCGATGTTGGAAGGTAACCATTTATTTTTCTCAACGTTGCTCATCTAGATTATTTTTTATTGTGTTGGTAATTTTCATCCGAAATTAAGTGGCGGTAGACCAGAAGCAAGTAAATATTGTAACAAAACGGGTTCGATTTTGTATTGCGTTGGAGGATGAGAAGTAGCACAATTATGTATATAGTTTTGGCAATATGTATTAAATCTGTATCCTGCATGAAATTCACGTGGACGTAGACAAATCAATACATTACAGGTAATTCTGTATGAATGGCAACTCTGTTGGTAAATGAAAAAAATAAACACAGTCTAGATGACAGAAAGGATATTTTTGATAGGGTAACGTGGCGCCATCATGACACAGGTGAGTACTGTCCCAAATAAAGGAATATTCGAAATGACCGTTAAAATGATTGAAGAATCTAATTTGAGTGTCCTGTCTGTTAGTCTGTGTTAAAGCTTCAAATCGTTTTATGGCACTTTTTGTCTTGCTGTTTAGCAACAACCTGTCTCTAGCATGCTACGCGTAGGACTGAAACGTTAGCTATAATTACGCTTCTATTTATAGATACGCGTGCTTCCAACAGCTTCGCTTTTGCATCGATTGACCAATCATAACGATATATTTGATATATCGCTTACTCCTTCAAAGCCGTCGTCTATGGCAGGGAAATCTGATATGCCGGAGATTTTTTAGCAGGCAAAATAGGACACTGCTCGCTACTAATCAAAATTTCAATAATAAAAGGTGATTTTTTTGAGGTTAGGATTTTCATGCATTAGTATTTGCTCAGATTTTTTGAGGTTATGATTTTCATGCATTATTATTTGCTCAGTATGCTTTGACATTTCATCATGAATAGACTTACTAACGAGCAACGCTTGCAAATCATTGAATTTTATTACCAAAATCAGTGTTCGGTTCGAAATGTGTTTCGCGCTTTACGCCCGATTTATGGTCTACATAATCGACCAAGTGAGCAAACAATTAATGCGATTGTGACCAAGTTTCGCACTCAGTTTACTTTATTGGACATTAAACCAACCACACGAATGCGTACAGTGCGTACAGAAGAGAATATTGCGTCTGTTTCTGAGAGTGTTGCTGAAGACCGTGAAATGTCTATTCGTCGCCGTTCGCAGCAATTGGGTTTGTGTTATTCGACCACATGGAAGATTTTACGCAAAGATCTTGGTGTAAAACTGTATAAAATACAGCTCCTGCAAGAACTGAAGCCGAACGATCTGCCACAACGTCGAATTTTCAGTGAATGGGCCCTAGAAAAGTTGGCAGAAAATCCGCTTTTTTATCGACAAATTTTGTTCAGCGATGAGGCTCATTTCTGGTTGAATGGCTACGTAAATAAGCAAAATTGCCTCATTTGGAGTGAAGAGCAACCAGAAGCCGTTCAAGAACTGCCCATGCATCCCGAAAAATGCACTGTTTGGTGTGGTTTGTACGCTGGTGGAATCATTGGACCGTATTTTTTCAAAGATGCTGTTGGACGCAACGTTACAGTGAATGGCGATCGCTATCGTTCGATGCTAACAAACTTTTTGTTGCCAAAAATGGAAGAACTGAACTTGGTTGACATGTGGTTTCAACAAGATGGCGCTACATGCCACACAGCTCGCGATTCTATGGCCATTTTGAGGGAAAACTTCGGAGAACAATTCATCTCAAGAAATGGACCGGTAAGTTGGCCACCAAGATCATGCGATTTGACGCCTTTAGACTATTTTTTGTGGGGCTACGTCAAGTCTAAAGTCTACAGAAATAAGCCAGTAACTATTCCAGCTTTGGAAGACAACATTTCCGAAGAAATTCGGGCTATTCCGGCCGAAATGCTCGAAAAAGTTGCCCAAAATTGGACTTTCCGAATGGACCACCTAAGACGCAGCCGCGGTCAACATTTAAATGAAATTATCTTCAAAAAGTAAATGTCATGTACCAATCTAACGTTTAAAATAAAGAACCGATGAGATTTTGCAAATTTTATGCGTTTTATTGTTTAAAAAAGTTCTCAAGCTCTTAAAAAATCACCCTGTATATATAATTGAAAATATGTGGCTTCATACATTCGAATCAAAACTTAGAAATATTTCCAATCAAATGATGAAATAATATTAATAATTGATACAAAATAGACTGAGATGTGATAGTTTAAAACCTGACCACATTTCTACCTGTATTTTTCCTTGAGTTTCTGATTTGCACCTCTATATAGAAAATAAAGATGTGTTCCACATCAACATGTTTTTTTTTAATTCCACATAATTTTTTTTTAATTCCACTTATTGTTTAAATATTAAACTCCTTAAAAATTTTTTTTTTCTATATGGCGGTTTTTATTTGGAAACCAATCGTCAGAAAGCAAAAAGCAAACCAGTTTCATATTCTGTTTTGGAATGCGTGTGACACACAGTTGTAAACATTGTATCTAGAAGAAGTCGACGCCTTGGATTCCATGGTAGATTTTTAGACTGGATAAAGTCCTATCTCGTTGACCGCAAAATGTCGGTAAAAATTGGTGACACTGTTTCTAATTCGTTTTCCATTACCTCTGGTGTGCCACAAGGTAGTCACAGACTAACAGACATGACAGTATGAGTAAATTCTAATAAAAATTATTTTTCGTGATGCACTAGTTCCACCTATATTGTACTGCGCGAACTATTTACTATCTGTACACCCCTTGTGTTATGTAAAAGTTTTTTTACTAGTTGGTTTCCCCTCGTTTGTCAACACCGATCAGCTGCTTGCAGGGATGCCTGATTTCATCAAAATATTTGAAAATGAATCGTCACAATGATTTATTGGATTACGTTGATAATATATTTAACTTTTTCTTGATGTTGGAGGGTAACCATTTATTCGACTCAAATTTGTTCATCTAGACTATTTTTTATTGTGTTGGTAGTTTTCACCCGAAATTAAGTGGCGGCAGACCAGAAGCAAGTAAATATTGTAACAAAACGGGTTCGATTTTTTATTGAGTTGGAGGATGAGAAGTAGGCGCAATTATGTATATAGTTTAGGCAATATCAAAGATAAACTCAAGATAGAGTAGTCTGCGATTTCTTAGGTATCATTTGAATAGGACCCCTCGATGAGCTCGGTTCACTGTCAATTTGAGTATTTTGAAGCAAAACAACAAGTGTCTGATCACTAGATGCGTCGTAACTATGACAATGATTGTTTATGTTTGGAAAAATATCAAGTTACAGTATGAACGATATTGAGAAATTTCGCTTTATATCAGTGATTCTTAGAATAAGAAAGTGAAAACTACTTAGAACCATTGTCTAGAATTTATTTAGTTTGTTATAGCCTCATCCCATGAAGCATCAGTTGTGGCAAGAAATCATTATATGCTGAATGTAAACATATGTGTGCTTCCTTTCTAACTTGTATTGTTTCCATGGCATTTTGTCGGAACTAGTCGACGCTTGTTAACGGAGGTCAATAAAATTACATTATTACTGAACCAACTGGTTCACGATTACTGACCCAACATTTTTCAATGAAACGTATGGGACATTGTAATCTTCAGTTTATCTTTGGCAATATGTATTAAATCTGTATCCTGCATGAAATTCGCATGGACGTATACAAATCAATACATTACAGGTAATTCTGTATGAATGGCAACTCTGTTGGTAAATGAAAAAAATAAAGACAGTCTAGATGACAGACATGATGTTTTTGATAGGGTAACGTGGCGCCATCATGACAAATGTGAGTACTGTCCCAAATAATGGAATATTCGAAATGACCGTTAAAATGATTGAAGAATCAAATTTGAGTGTCCTGTCTGTTAGTCTGTGAGGTAGTCACCTTGGACCTCTTCTGTTCCTGCTGTACATCAACGACGTTAATCTTCCCCTGCAGTGCTTGAAGCTCTCGTATGCAGATGACTTTAAACTGTTTTTTAAAAATTGATAGCCAAAGCGATGCTAAATTTCTCCAACAACAACTTGATATTTTCGGAAATTGGTGTCAGATCAACAGGATGGTACTAAATGCTTCAAAGTGTTCAGTCGCAAAAGAAAACCGATCATTTTCAACTATTCGCTTCTTGGGACCGAGTTAAATAGAGTAAGCTGCATTAAAGATCTAGGAGTCCTACTTGATAGCAAATTAACTTTTTGCGATCATATATCATATATCGTTTCTAAGGCATCCAAACAACTCGGATTCATCTTCCGAATGACGAAATCATTCAGTAACATACACTGCTTGAAAGCATTATATATTGCCCTGGTTCGCTCTGTTCTCGAGTTTTCTGCAGTTGTGTGGTCACCTTATTACCATAACGGGGTACAACGCATTGAAGCTGTGCAGCATAAATTCGTCCGTTTTGTCTTACGTCAGCTGCCTTGGAGAGACCCCCATAACCTTCCCAGATACGAACTTAGATGTAATCTCATTGGACTTGAGTTGCTTAGTGATCGACGCAATGTTTCGAAAGCAATGTTTGTTACCGATTTAATTCTGGGAAACATCGACTGCTCCAGCCTTCTCGGACAACTCGATATAAATATCAGACGTAGAACTCTCCGGAATAACCCTTTTCTTGTCCCCCCGTTTGCTAGAACGAATTATGCAATGAACGAACCTGTATCAAGCATGATACGTATATTTAATCGTTGTTATACTATTTTTGATTTTAATCTGTCTCGTACTACTTTAAGACGCTCATTTATAGTATTTTTTAAGAACTTGACCTAAGAATGACATTACTCATAATTCGTATTTTTGTATTCAAGTTTGTGTTTTCTAAGTATATTATGTTAGTTTGTAAGTGTACCTTGTATTTTATTATAATTAATTAATGTATCATTTGGATGTGATTATCTGTTGGTACAAAAGATGAGGAGGTTTTATGCCTACTGGAGAGAGATTCTAAATAAGTATCAACTCCAGTAGGCTTTTCCCTGCTCCAAATAAATAAATAAATAAAAATAAATAAATAAATAAATAAAGTTACTAATCGTACCTGGGCGTGCATCATCCCTCCTTTTTCTACATTTTTTCGGTCGCGTGTCCCTTCGCGATTAATTTTATATCATTAGTATTTAGACAATGTTTGAGAGAACCTGGTAGTCGGTCGTCACTCGTTTTCGTCCGAGACGTCAGATAGGATATGGCACCTAGTGTCATATCCTTAAAGGGTCACATAAATAGTGGGGACTTTGCGTCTGCTTAGCGGTTCAAATTGAACTGTTAGGCGGAGATGGCGGTTCAATTTGAACTGCTTTAAGCACTGTCGAGCCGAAGGCGAAACGCGAAAAAATCGAAAATAATCAATTTAGTGAAGGTTTACAGTATGATAGATTTTTTTAGATAGATTCAAAATTTGATGCTTTATTCATTCTAGCTTGCGTTTTCTCGAGTCCAGGTACAATATCCAATTCTAGAGCTCAGTTCAGAAATTTAGTTTCAGAATCCAAGTTTTTTTTGTCGTGAATACGACTTACTTTACTATGGGGCGCCTTTTCCAAATTAGCCATATGGAAAAATTAAGTTTTCTGAAAATTTTCAAAAAACGCGGAAAAACTCTTTACTTTTGCTTGGGTTTTTCGCGCAAGGACGACGATTTTAAGGTAGTCAGGCACACATCTTCAACTGAACGTTATAAAACGGGAACCGTGGTCGAAAATCGATCATTTCTTTTTGTGCGTTGGATAAAAGCAGACGTTGGGGCGAGAAGACGCATTCAAACAGCGGCATCGGTGCGCGCACCTTCTGCGTGGTTAAAAACCTCTAACGCTCTGGTCGTAGTTCTCATTTGCCTTCCGGTCGTCAAGACGCATTAAACCAGTTTCGCACCATTTGGCAGTGCGAGCGGATGTGTTGCGGTTTGTACACAAAGCTAGTTTCAATTCAAGCAAGAACGATTGCATCAGACAACAGAGCTGCTGGTCGTTTGCATTGGAAAGAAAGAAAACAAGAAACGAAAAGTGGACAACATTATATAAAATCAGCCGTTCGAATGGCTCTAAATGTTATCTAAAGAACTATTAAGATTGCTTCTTTGCTAATCAAAGGAAGAAATCATCAGTTTAGTGAAAATCCAAAATAATTTGATTTGCTTCGTGCACTTTTCGCTGTGCGAAAATCGTTCGAGAAAAATGTTCCGAACGGTGCTAAATATCGTGGAGAATTCCACAATTTGGTCCATCTAAAAGGCTGAAATGAATCCTGTACAGCATCTTGATAGTTTCTTTCGATGAAATATGCAAATCCGAAATGAGATAATCGACGTCAAAAATCGTTTAAAATTTTAGTAGTGAAAAGGGGGAAAGTTTCGCAATTCACACAATCGATCAACTATCAATTCGAATTCGAAAGTGTAAAAAAATCGTGTCAGTTTTATTCGTATTCACGACATCCAGTTATGTCTCTGACATTACACACCCGTACTTTTTGTTGATTTTCCGAATCCAGATCTAAAAGCCATTCCTCGTCTAGCATCCAAGGCTAGAATCAGCTGGAACTGCACAGTCAAGGTTTTGAGTTCTAGGCCATAATGTAGGTCTAGAATTTGGTTCTAAAATTCAGTTCCACATTTCTGAAAGTGTAACTGAATTGAGGAATTAGACTCTGAAGATTTTGAAACCGGATCTGGATTCTAGTAAAATAAAAGTAAAGTTAAAACATTCGGCTTCAAATTCGGGTACCCGAATTCATATTCTTTACCATCAAGGGAACTAAACGATCCATTTTATTTGTATTCACGTCATCCGATTATACCTCTTGCAATATCTACCCGACTTTTTTTTCTGCGGGATACACTTTGTGTTATGATTCGATCAATTTTGTTCAATTATTTTGACACTGAGTCTCACCTTAATGCTCGTCCATACCAAACATTTTAGAAAATTTAAATTTTCACTTTTTTTTAACTGCTGAACGTGTTACTGAAAATTATCTTGTTGTGTTAAATACAACAAGCGATTCTGCGATTAAGTTCTGCCCGTTCTTGTGCAGTGTAAATTTCAGAAAGACGCCCCATAGTAAAGTAAGACGTAACACATGGATCAATAAGTCCCGAGACTAAAGCAGAGATGGCGCTCGTAGTAAACCAGTAACCACGCCTTTCTAGAGTACTAACCTTTGCTTGAAACGGGTCAAAATTTTAAGTCGATCCTACCAGAAACAGCTGAGTTATCGAGGTTGGAGTAAAGTCGTTTTGTAGTTTGTTTAAAAAATGGAAAAAACCGAGTTTCGTGTTTTGATAAAACATTGTTTTTCAATGGGTAAAAACATCGTGCAAGCGAAACAATGGATTGAAAAATGTTATCCGGACTCTTGTCCATCAAAAGCAACGACAGCAAATTTGACAAATGACGCGGAACGCTCGGGTAGACCTGTGGAAGCCGTTACACCGGAAAATGTGAGTGAAGTGATAAAAATTATAATGAAAGATAGTAAAGTGAAGCTCCGTGAGACTGCTGAGATGACACAGATATCATATGGAAGTGTATTTACTATCCTTCATGAAAAATTGAGCATGAAAAAGGTTTTTTCCAAGTGGGTGCCGCGATTGCTTTCGTTGGACCAAAAACAGCCCTGCCACAAGTCGATGAAAACAATGGCGAAATTGAACGAATTGGGCTTTGATCTGCTTCCCCACCCCCCCATACTCGCCAGATTTTGCCCCCAGTGACTACTGGCTCTTTGCTGATCTTAAAAAAATGCTCCAGGGAAAAAGATTTGGCTCAAATGAGGAGGTCATCGCTGAAACTGAAGCTTATTTTGAAGCGAAAGATACATTTTTTTATAAACATGGTATTGAAAAAATGGAAAAACGTTGGAACCATTGTATCACCCTAAAAGGTGATTATGTTGATGAATAAAAAAAATTTTGCAAAAAAAATGTTGTTTCCATTGTTAGTCTCGGGACTTATTGATCCATTTGTTATTCACGTCAAAATCCGGAATTTTCCATGGAACGGTTCGACACTATTTTTTAAATTCACGCAGACATTTTACGATCTCGACGAACTGAGTAGAATGGTATATGACACTTGTCCCTCTGGACAAAAAAACTGTACATAAAATATGAATATTTCTAATAATATACACACTTAGAAAATATCGTGTAAATTTACGTCTTCTAAGACCGACATATACGAGCGTCAAAAATGATTCATTTTTACAGTGGATCTAACACATATTTAATGCATTCAGACGTATTTTCAAGTGTTGAATCATGTAAATTTACTCATCTACTTTTAAAGTAGTGTATGTTCGACACATAAGCAGTGTATCGATAAGTAGTTAGCAACATTCAAACAGTTATAACTCTGAAATGGCTTAATTTTTTGCAACGTGTTTTGCGGTGACATGTTTGTTTACATGTCAATAACAGCTGCGCAATCGATTGGTTTCGGTACGGTTTATCGTTTCAATTGATCCGAAAACGCGAAAGAAAATTCTGCACACTTGGTGCTCAGAAAGGGGTGTCACGTACAACAAAATTGCAAAACGGGTAAAAGTGCTCCACACCAGTGTCAAAAATACTATCGAGAAGTTCGATAAGACCCTTTCCATGAAGGATTTGCCCCGATCCGGTAGGAAACCGGGTCCCAGCCAGCCCGGCCGGGACTTAAAAGTGGTTGAGTACATCAGGAAAAACTCATCGGCGTCGACGCGGGATTTGGCCAAGCAGTTCAACACCAGCATCGAGAAGATTCAACGGATCAAAGTTCGGAACTCCCTGAAAACGTACAAGAAACAGAAGGTGCCGAAAAAGTCCCTGGTACAGCAAGTTCAGGCCAAAACAAGAGCGCGAAAACTGTATAACCGGATTCTACAGAATAAAGACGGATGCATCCTGATCGACGACGAAACCTACGCCAAGGAAGACTCTCGAGCGCTGTCCGGACCGCAATATTATACGAAATCGGTGTATCAGGACCTGGACGACGCTGACACCACGGTGACTATGGAAAAGTTTGGGCAGAAGGTGTTGCTCTGGCAAGCAATTTGTACCTGTGGTTTGCGGTCGTCGATTTTCTTCACGAAGGGCACAATTAACGCCAAGGTGTACGAGGAAGAATGTTTGAAGAAAAGAATGCTGCCACTGTACAGAAAGCATAAGGCTCCTCCTCTCTGCTGGCCGGATTTGGCTTCAGTCACTACGCCAACTCCGTTCTACAGTGGTTGTCAAAAATAATGTACAATTCGTGGAAAAGGACATCAACCCACCAAACTGCCCGGATCTTCGGCCAATTGAAAGGTATTGGGCAATTGTCAAGCTGCACTTCCGGAAGGAAGGTACAGTGCCCCAAAACATGCAGGAGTTCAAAAAAACTGGACAGCTGCCACCAAGAAAGTCACAAAAGTAACTGTGCAGACTTTAATGAAGAATGTCAAGTCCAAAGTGCGAACGTTCCACAGAAACTAGGATTTTCTTCAATATAATCAGTGAAATGCATCAAAATGTAATTTTTCTACAATATATCGAAAACTGATGTCAAAATATGTTTTTTTTCGCTTTTTTATTCAATAATCAATGTTGCTAACTACTTTTCGATACACTTCTTATGTAGATCATTCTTGTAAAATTTATTCAAATTACGAATTACGTTCTTATGATTTGAGTCATATGCGGATTTACGTCACCGGTAAATTCCATTATTTTTTTTTGCTGTGCAGTGAAAGAAAGAATAATAATGAGAAAGACAGAAAATAAAATTGCGAATTTGTTTCAACAACAGATTCTGTCATTTTTTAGTTTTTGTTTTAGCAGACAAACCATTCAACAATTTTGTGATGATAATATTTTATAATCTAATCATTTTGTAATCAATCATTTCGACGTCGCTTTCTCTATGGGCAATGGTATCGTTCTTTCTTTCCGAAAAAAAAACTTCTTCTGTGTCGTAGACCGAATAAATAGAATACATGAATCTCGCATTGATTCCGCCTACAAATGTGTTGCATTGCATGATATTCTTTACTCTGTTTAGAAACATGCTCAACACAAACTAAAACTTCCACCAAGGTATATAAACTCGTGTTCTGGCAAATTTTGGGAATTAGTTCAGGATAACAACTCGTTAGAACTCAACCGCAAAAAGATGAATACCGGCAGAATAAGATTGCTTGTGCAAAATTTGGGACCGTTGCGTTCGAGAATCCTGGTACCGAATGGCTCGAAAGCACCTCGATGTGGTTTGAAAGTGAACCAGTTCAGCACCTTCTTCGGACGCCAGATTGTCGAAAAGAATCAAATTGTTCCAGTTTCAGTAACCGGTGAGTACTATCTGAAAAAAAAAACGCTTTTTTCGTTAATGCTAGAAGTGATTGTTATTCGTAGGATTTAGGCAATGCTCAGCAAAAGCCACCGGTAACAAGTTCGATAGAAGATGCATCGACGCTAGTCTGGTGGCCACTTATGCGGAGATTGTTGACCTACCGAAGCACCCGGAAAAGTTATTGATCGATGTCCGCGAACCCGAAGAAATCGCTGCTAAGGGTGCGATTCCGACCAGTATCAACATACCGCGTAAGTTGAATGTGCAGAAATCGCGTACAATCGTCGTGTGAAATATCCCTTTTCATTTGACATTGCAGTACGTTCATTGAACAATGAACTGAAATTGAGTCCGGCCGTCTTCCAAACCAAATATGGCCGGAAGAAGCCCGAACCAACAGATCCAATCATTTTCACCTGCTGTGTCGGAGCTCGATCTGCTGATGCGGCGTACGAGGCGGACCAGCAAGGCTTCAAAAAGTGAGAACGATTTTTTTCTCTTTCATATTTTTTTTCTCAATTTTGTCCCTCAATTACAGTGTGAAGAATTATGTCGGATCCTGGACAGAATATGCTGAAGCAAATAATCTGCTGCAATAGATATCGACATAACCTGCTGCTGTAACCCGAGACAACCACTAAGAGCTGTTGATATTAACTTTGTACTGTAATGATACAAAATCATACAATGGAAATAATATAATACTGAATTGCATACTTTTAAATTTTTAAATGTGCTGAAAATACCTACTCTAAAGACTTCCTTGGATTTACTCTTTCTTAATAGTAGCTCTCAATCACGCTAATGTTGCATAACTCGTCACGAGTGGAAATTATAAATTCCATATTTGTTTACAACCGGCCAAAAAAAGTGCAAATCTGCCGGTCCGTAATGCAGTTTGAGGTTTTGCAGAAAAAATACGCGATCACGATGACTCGACAAAAATTGTTATATGTATATGTAAGACGCAGCAGGCGTCGCGACCAACAGGTGGGTGTGGTAAATATTGTTATTTCCTTAGTTACCAACCATACCATATTCAACACAACCTTCAACCGGTCTTCATCCGCTTTATTTACTGCTATAAATATATACATTGCCAAACATTGTTTTGGGAAACCGATACCAACAGAAGAAAAGTACTGAAATATCATAGAAATCTACGACACCATGGAAACTTCGTCTGTTTAGACTTCGCTGGATTGGTTTTTTAGGTCATTCAGCTTGTTGGTGATTACGTAAAAGCGGCACTATTGTTCCGGAACCGGAAGTCTTATCCACAACAATTTCAGGGATTTCGTATGAAACCGTAAGACTTTTCCTTTGGATCTATAAATAAAGTGAAGTTAAAATCGATTTGTCCGTCTTGAAGAAAAGTGAGTTCTATTTCCAATACTTCCGAAACCGGATTCCGAGGACCGGAATAGCTAAATTAAGTTCGTATAACCAGCAACAATTATGACCATCGACACAAAGAATTTTGCCCTGTTTCATTCACCTTGTCACTTTAACACGAAAATCGGATCCAGATGAAATTCAGGTATTTTATATAGGACCATAAGACCTTCTACTTGAACTTGAGTTCGTGAGAATCGTTCAAACCGTCTCTGACAAAATTGACTGAATTTCATTTTGAAGTATGAAAACACTATTTTCGGAATCGGGAACCGTCGGGAAATCGTCTACTAACAAAGACTATCTATTGGAATAGTTTCGAGTCTACTTTAGATACCTTTTTTTCTGTTTCACCCTTTTTTTAATACTCTTCCCCATGTAATTTCGGAACCAAAAGTGTATAAACCTTCATATGGAATCACAAGACCTTTAATGTGTACCTAAGTTTGTGAAAATCGGTCACGCTATGTCTGAGGAAAGTGAGTAATCAGCTTCGGTTTTTGGGTTTCGTTTTCTTTGCAGCGTGTACAAAATTGAACAAAGCACGCTGTGTGCATCGTTTGTAAAGGCGAGTTCGGTTTTCTTCTTCCATACCAGCACGTACCGGTTCTGTATCGTCATTTTATATGGTGGTTTGAAAGCTTTGACACTCATCGCCCTGTAATTGCGGAACCAGAAGTCGGATCCGGATGAAATTTCACAGTAGCTTTTGAGGCAATGTGAGATTTAATTTGGATCAAGATTTGTGTAAATCGGTTCAACCTGCGCTGTAAAATCGACATAAGTTCTACTTTTGGGGTTCTTTCACTACTTTTGGTGCTTCTAGAAAAGAAAATGGGGGGCTAGTAGTACCGAGTAGTACGAGTTCTGCAAACTAGATGAATTTATCAGTCAGTTTAATTAGACATGTACCTGTTTTTGACACCGTTTGAGAGGAAATACTCATGAAATTGAATATTTTCCACTTATCGCGCTTTAGTTCCGGTTCCGGATCCTTATGAAATTTTCCAGAAACTTTTAAAGAAATTTAAGACCTTTCATTTGAATCGTTAAAAATCGTTAAAACCGTTTCCGAAAAAATGAAGTTCACACTTTTTTCTTAATTTTCACATATTACCCTATGACTCCGGAACCGGAAGTAGAATACAAACAAAATTCAATAGCAGGCTATGGGACCATAAGGCCTTTCATTTAATTCTAAGTTTGTAAGAATCGGTTCAGCCGTCTCTGAGAAAAGTAAGTGCAAAAAATGTTACATACACACATACAGACATTTTGGGTACTCAACGAACTCAGTCGAATGGTAAATGACACTCGGCCCTCCGGGCCTTGGTTCAAAAGTCGGTTTTCACAGTGATTGCATAACCTTTCTATATGAGAAAGGCTAAAACAATGTTACTGAATATTATTTATGTACCTAATTCTGGGTGTAGCTTTTACCGGCGTTTTTTAATAGACACTTTAAACTTTTCCACTGGAGCTGTCATCATGGAGTATTCAAATGAAATTTGTCACTGTGCCCGAGAGAAGATTATTGTATTTACATTACTTTACATTTACTGTACTGTTATTTCTGTAACACATGTCTAAGACGTTCTTAACATTTATATAGAACAAGACTTGTAATGATGCCTTATATTCTGAGATCATTCACATCCCTACTTTGAATGACGTCAATTCACTGCATAGAGTAACACAACCGATTCGTGGTTTTTAACAAATTTAACACATTTCTAACACACAACACTTACAAAAGAGTAACGGTTGTAGCACTTTTACAACGTAACGCTTGTACATTTTAAAAATGTAACACATGTAACGTTTTGTAACACCTAAAACTTACCAAGAACGTTACGCATGTAACGATTCGTAAAGCCTATAACTAACAAAACATTACAGCCTAGAACTTATTTAAAGTAACGAATGTAACGCTTCATAACGCTTCCAATTTATAAAAAAGTAACGAATGTAACACTTCATAACACATGAAATCTACAAAAGAGTAACGCACGTAACGCCTTCTATTCACAAAAAACTAACGCATGTCACGTTTTGTACCGTCTGTAACTTACAAAAAGTAATGCTTCGTAACGCCTGTAATTTACAAAAAGTAAGGATTCGTATCGCCTAAAACTTACTAAAAAGTAACGCTTTTAACTTACAAACGAGTAATACTTGTAACGTCAAAAACTCATGAAAAGTAACGCATGTAACGCTTCGTTACGCCTATAGCTCACAGAAGAGTATGTAGAAACTTCGTAACACTCAAAACTTATAAAAAGTAAGGCTTGTAACGCTTGTAACTTACAAATTAATAACGCATGTAACGCTTCGCAACACCAATAACTTACAAACAAGTAACGCATGACACGCTTCGTAATACCAATAATTTGTAAAAAAAGTAACGCATGTAACGCTTCGTAACGCCTATAACTTACAAAAAAAGAACACCTGTAACGCTTCGTAATACCAATAACTTGCAAAAAAGTAACGCATGTAACACTTCGTAACGCGTATAATTTACCAAAAAAGTTCGCATGTAACGCTTGGTAACGCCTATAACTTACAAAAAACTAACGCATGTAACGCTTCGTAACGCCTATTATTTACTAAAAAGTAACGCATGTAACGCTGTAATGAAATACCAATCACTTACAAAAAAGTAACGCTTCGCAACACCAATAACTTACAAAAAGTTACGCATGAAACGTTTCGTAACGCCTATAATTTACACAAAAGTAACGCATGTAACGCTTCGTAACGCCTTTAATTTACAAAAAGTAACGTATGTAACGCTTCGTAACACGAATAACTTACAAAAAAGTAACGCATGTAACGCTTCGTAATTTCTATAACGAAAAAGTAACGCATGTGAAGTTTCGTAGCGCCTATAACTTATAAACAAGAAACGCATGTAACGCTTCGTAACACCTACAACCTACAAAACAGCGACGCATGTAACGCTTCGTAACACCTAAAATAACGCATCGTAACTCGTTTACCGCAAGAATCTAACCATTATAACGGTTTTTTACATTCATGATTTTTCACAAAATAACTCATATGATAACATATGTAACCCTCAATTTAAGAAAATTATCGTATGCAACACTTTCTGGCTTCTTTAATTTAACGTAACGCTTCCCATCTCACGATAATATCTACTACTATTTCATGTATTTTATGTATTATTATTATTATCATTTCTTCATACTCAAAACGTAAACTTTTTTCTAAATGAACCTCAAAACTACTACAATTGGTAGTCATTATCAGTGGACGGTCAAACATTCCGATTCCGACTATTCTTTCAAGAAACGAAGAAAATTATTTCGAAGAATACCACAGTATTATATATCTCGGTTGATTTTTCACAGTTTCTCTTTAATCACTCTCTCTCTCTTTCTCTCTTTCGATTATTGTGAATTGATTAAAAAATTTTTCTTTGATATCACTATTCTGTTTGAAAGTCGAAAGTTTCGGGTATCATTTCATGCAAAGAGTTGAGTGATAAACGTGGAAACCGCTTGGTAATTAATAGAAGAGAAAGTAAACAAAGAGAAACTGTCACTTGATTATACGCCTTTTTGAAAAATTATCCGAGATATGATAGTATGATTGATATGAAAAAGGTGTCATTAATACTGTTCATTTGAACCTAAGTTTGTGGAAATCGGTCCAGTCGTGTCTAAGGAGTGCTTTTTTCGTTTAAATGTATTTGGTCATCAACTAACCAAACCTGTACAATATTAAGGGGGAAGTAAGAGGTAATTTGAATCCAAAAAACCATTTTTGTGATTTTTATGGAGAAAAAGCTTAAGCAAACTTATTCAAACTTGTTATTGCATTATAAAGCATTATTTAAAGAATATTTAGTTCAATTTCCGTATAATAATATTGAAAAATAAGGCGCTAACAGAGCATTCCCCAAAACCTCTTTTGAGAATCACGTTGCGCGGTGAACACGATAACTCGATGTAGAATTATCTGAAATCAAAAATTTTCTTAAATTTACTCAAAGTACGAGTTATTTCTCCCCCCTCCGTCGTTGTCAAGTTATTTTTTTTGTCAGTTGTATTACATAATCACAAATAATTCAAAATTAAAGTTTTCTAAGATTTTTGGTAGAAACGTGTATCGAAACTCATGACGTCTTTCTCGTACCTGGGTAGGTATAAAACGTTAACAGTTTCAGTCCGAGTATCAAGAATTCAGTTCAAATTAATTGCGTTCAGTATTTAGTCCCTTCAGCGAAGATCGATTGCGTCATCATGCTGCTGGTCGTTTGCATTACAACAAAATACAACGATAAGTGGACAAAGATGGGGAACAGTACACAAAATCAGCTCTTCTAATTGATCCAAATGTTATCGAAAGAAGTTTGATAGATTCTAATTAGAAAAAAATTCACATTTTTTCTCGGCTTTTTTTGATTGGATTTTGTGTATTGGTTTGAATACGTTTCGTTGATTTAAGAGTGTGCAAGTTGTGTCAGATATTTCAATGTTCATTATATTTGCATTAAATTTAATTTTTCGTATTGAATGAAGAAGTTTTTTGAACGTGTTCGTCCTTCTTTTTTATTATGAAGAATTAAACCCCCGCTCCCCCCATACTTAATATAAAAACTGAATATTTCAATTTCCTACCATAAGTGACGATTACTCATGATTTAAAATTTTAAATTAGTGTTATTCTTTCTGTACAATAACAGCCTGTCTTTTTTGCGATTGATGTGTTCTCCGTGTAAAAGAACACTATTCTGCCAAGCGGGGATTTTTATCTGTGGAATAACGAGTTCTTCGATGAGACTGGAACGTTTTTATTCTCAATGATACTAAAGGACAAAATGTATGCGCTTGTGAGACAAACTCGTTTTGACAGTACATCAACGTGTAGATATAGGGTAACGGTTCCAGTAGTCATCTCATATACGACAATCATTAGTTAGAGTGTGATCAGCTGTCTCTATCCGATAGATTGACTCTAAGGGTAAGAAGAAATTCGGTGCATTCACTTAGAACTTTCGCGTCGCCATAGCAGCAGTATTGAACAATTTTCGAACGATTGCTTTTTACAGATGAAGCAAAGATCTTGTATTTGATTTTATCACATTTCGTTAATTGAAAGTCGAGTAATCGGAAAAATATTATGGAAACTCTAATAAAGAAATGAATATAGATGCAATAGCCCTAGCAATTTGAAATGGTTTTAGAGCTGATGATTCCCGGTCATTGCGGGGTCAAGTATTCGACAAGTATAGCTCAAGTATAGCTGAGAAGTTTTTCTATTAATATTTATAATTATTTACTTAGATTTAATTTTATTATGTTCATTTGAATCGAAATGGAAGTGAGACTTGGATTCTTATCTATTAACAAATTTGACAGCTTATGCAAGAAGCAAGAGTTGGTCATCTTATGTTAATTATCGGCACTTCACGAAAAGTGAAATCAACGCCGCCGTGATACTGAAAGTGATATCATAAACAAAATCAACGATTTAAGCTTTTGTTTGAGACGAGTATATTTCAGTTTCAGATCTGCTACAAAAGTGTTGACTATGATTTATTGCAACAACGATTGCAATGAATTGTAAATGTTTTGAACTACTGTTTCAACTTATTAATCGTGGCGTATTCCGTCCAGGATCCAACATAATTCTTCACACTGAAAATATACAGATAAATAATCGGAAACAGTAATGAAAAATTATTCGTATTACTTTTTGAACCCTAGCCGATCGGCTTCGTTTGCTGCTATGCCAGCTCGAACTCCCGAGCGGCAGGTGAAGATAACGGGATCGTTTGCTTCTGGCTTTTTTCGGCCGTACTTAGCTTGAAATGCAGCAGAGCTGAGGTTCAGTTCTTCGCTGACGGTGTTGACTAATGTGTTTTTTTTTTTTTTATTTAAAAGACATCTTTATTCAGGCCTATTTGCGTACAAGCTTTACGTGGCCGATTGAGCCGATTTTTTAAATAAAAAATTCTTTGTATTCGATCTCGTTGTCACCCATTTTCTAGGGGGAGAGGAGCTTCCATTTCCCTCCTGCGAGGATTGAGGGGCACTTGACTAATGTGTTGAAAAGAATCGTTTTAAACAAAAATTATGAAAAAAAAATTCTTTCAACTTACGTGGAATATTGATGCTGGTCGGAATGACACCGGTTTCTGCGAGTTCCTCTGGTTCCCGAACGTCGATCAGCAGCTTTTCTGGATGTGCCGGTAGATCCGCAATCTCCTCGTAGGTCGCTACCAAACTGGGATCGATGCAGTTTTTATCAAACTTGTTCTCGGTACAATCGGCTGTACAGTAGCGAAAACCTACGATCAGGACAACGGTCAACAGTGAAATCAGCGAATATTTGCAAAACATGATGGAAAATGGCTCTTTCGATGAGGAATGATCAGTCGAAACTGAATACCGTCGAACGGAGCAGGCCAGTTTTATTGCGTTATCCCTCGTTTGACAGGTTTGGGTAAAGCTGTGTTCATGCAAGTCCGTTGCCTGGAAAAACAATTCGGTGGAGTTGATGAGACTACTGTTATTTTTGTTCGATACCAAACCTAACTCATGACGTTTTCGATTCAGAAAACTGAAACTGACTCAGGTTAGTTTCATCAAACAAACATGAATCAAGCAAACCCGAAATAAGAATCAAGTTCGAAACAGAATCGATTTTCAGTTCAATGATGTTGAAACTAGGGTTGACACTAGTTTCAAATAAACGGTTTAACAGTAGTTAGGGTAGAAACTGTATTAGGTTTGGCATCAAGCGAAAACTACATCAGTGTCTACGCTAAACTTCTGACCAAAAGTGCGGGACTAAGAACTTAGACGGGCTGCTTGAAAGTATACTAATTGGTTTGTTATTTCCGTTCATTTCCGTTAAATAGGGCCCTTTAATTGTTTTCTTTATATTATGGCAATCAATCTTTCACTCCGGTAAAAACTTTTCAGTTCTTCATGTAAATTATGCATAAAACCTTTACTATTTAATTAGTGTAAACCAAACTGGATATTTCAATTAACAATATTTAAACCTACTTTGGAAGGGAAGGATTGCTAGTTCGAAGCATGTTACTACTAAAAAACGGCATTCCCACATTGATCACAAGATACGGTAGTTTGTTAATAAAATATTCAACTATACCCCAGGGGTTCATTGCTCTGGGTAGCTAGCTACCGCGAATGGTTGATAATTTTATTGTGCTATGCGCTAAGATTAATAAATAAACCTATATGATCTGTACTATCTGCAATTTTTTACGCCCAGAGAGCATGATGATTAATTTCCATGCGCATAGAAATATGTATATGTATATTCCTTAAAATTTTTTTTGGATAAATATGACGAATTTCGCGCTAAATCATTGCAGTTGGCAATTTTTTTCCATATTTAAATGAAACTTTCTGGACATGTAGGCTTTGTCTTAAAATGTCACATTGCATACTTTGTTTTTTTTCCAACATTGATCCGAACTGTTTATTAAAAAGGGATAAAAAGTTGACGAAAAATGACGAAACCTTCCAAAAAGTATTATACTATTGATTTTCGCAAAATCTGTCGTTTTAAAAAAAATAGAGAAAAACTTCCATATCGAGTCCTACACTGAAAAAAAAAGTTTATAAAATAAACTGAAAGTCTACATCATCAAAAATTTAATGAATCTCAATTCATTATTTCACATTTCACAGAATACTGACCGTTGCCCGTTATTTGCAAAAAAGTATCAGTAATGGAGAAGAAAATTTTTAGTTAGAAACACTTTTTTCCTTAAACTGCCCACCTCACATGAGCGGTTGGGAGGAAAATAACAACCTATCTTGGGACAAAGTTTCACTGAATTCGAAAGTGGTATCCTATTTTTGTAAGTTGACTTTAAATTTTGAAAAGCGATTTTTTTTCAGTGTAGGATTCGAATAGACAAATTTCGCTGCAAAGTCGTATTCGGAGTTGGTAGCATATAGACTTTATCACAAAAAGCGACTTTGCTCACTTTTTTTCTGCAAAGCTGAACTAGACTATCTTTTGAAAAGGTCTAGACGTTTTTACAATTTTTTTGCAAATAATTAAAGTAGAAAAAATACCAATGTGCTGGTGATGTTCTCAAAATAAGTCTAATTTTCGAGAGAATAAACTGAAAAAAATTACCAATCGAATTTATCACTGAAAGAAAATCGATCTTAAACATTGGAAATCATACTACAAAAAAGAGGCCATTATTTTTTTTTGAATGAAATTTTGTCCCAACACAGATTCCCTGCCAATCTTTCATATGTTGTGAGATGAACGTTTTGAAAGAAAAAATGTTTTTCTTACAAAGACTTTTGCTTATCCAGGACTGATACTTTCGACAAATATCGGGCAACTAGCAACAGGGTATACGGTGAAATCATTCGGTGAAACTAGTAACAGGGTATTCGGTGAAAAGGCTACATTTCCAGAGAGTTTCATTCAAATCAGAGAGTGCCAAGCTGCCAACATTTGTTCAACTTGGCGCGAAATTCGTCATATTTATAGAGAAGAAAACATACTAAATGTCCACAAATCGATATCTAATCGTGAATTAAAATTGCGTGAGACCGTAAAGATATCAGAAGACAGTATTTCTACAGTTATGCGTAAACATTCCACCATGAGAAAGCTATTTTTTCAAAGTGAGTGTCGCGTTCACTCACAGTCGATCAAAAACAACAACGTTCTTGATTCCGAGCAGTGTGTGGCCGTGTTTACAAGTATTAAATCAGATTGATACGTGACAATGGATGAAACATGGATCTATCAGCTTACTGCGGAATCAAAACGATCATCATTCAAATGGACAACAGTTAGCTGGGTGAGTTATTGCTTCAGTATTTTGGGATTCATGTGGTATAATATTCATCGACTGTCTTGAGAAAGGAAAAACAATCAATAGTGAAGACTACGTAGCGTTATTAGCGAAGGCAAAAATCATGGAAAAACGATCTCATATGTCGAAGAAAAAGCACTATTTTACCAAGACGATGCCCAAATTCACAAGTCGACGACAACGATGGATATATTGAACGAATGACACTTAGAATTGCTTTCTAGTTCACCTATGGTCCAGATCTGACCCCCGGTGACTACTGACTATTCGCTGATCATGCCGATAAATTCAACACAAACGAAGAAGCATTAGCTGAATGTAAATCATATTTCAAGGCAAAAGAAAAATCCTTCTACACGTACGGTATCGAGAAGTTAGAGAAGCATTGAAATGATTGTATTAAAATCGACCGACGATCTCAATTTTCGAATTCAACTTCTAGTAACGATAGTAACAGATGGTTCGGATTTATGGAACGATTCTTCTGCTGGGTGCCTGAGGTTTTTATTTCACTGAGCTTGAGTTTTGTTTCATCACCTATAAGTACTGAAAAGCATGCTTGTACTGATATATTGTATTAAATGCAAGTTGGCAGTCATCCGTTCGAAGGCTACTGCAGTAGGATATTGTTTTCCGCGTATTCCGTCCACGATCCGACATAGTTCTTGACACTGCAAAGAAGAAGCAAGTTCAAGCAAAAAATTATGAAACGAAATCCAAACTACTCTTACTTGTTAAAACCCAATCTCTCTGCTTCATAAGCAGCTTGGCCAGATCGTATCCCCCTGAGACAGGTGAAGATAATGGGATCATTAGCTGCCGGTTTCTTCCGACCGTACTTGGCAAGGAAGGCGGATGGACTTAGCTTCAATTCGTCGGCCACAGTTTTGACTATGAATGATAAGAATTAGAGTTGTTCTTTGTTTGCAGTTTTGAACTTACGTGGAATATTTATACTGGTCGGTATCACTCCGGTTGCCGCGAGTTCTTCCGGTTCGCGGACATCGATCAACAGAGTTCCGGGGTTTTCCGGTAGGTCAATTATCTCATCGTAGGATGCTATCAGGCTAGGATCGATGGATTCCTTGTCGAACTTATTTGTCGGACTATTCGCGGAACAGTAACGGAAGCCTAAAAATATGATGCACTTTTGAATTTATTCTGCTCGAGTGAAGCCAAATGGCAATAAATAAATCCTGCTGCCGAGTAAACAGTCTCGAATGACGGCACCGGTTTTTGTTATTATAGAAATCTAGAAACTCCGATGATATACACGACATTTATTTTTGCAATTCTCAAAATAGCAATTTTCGGTAAAATGCGATAACCGATTTTTTTTTTTGATAAGAACTGGTTAGATTATAGTCAGTTCGGCAAGCTTGAAACAATGCTACCTAGTCACATGAAAAATGTGCTATTTGAATCAGTTGACAATGTCATTGATAATTGCGTTAGTTTCCGTAAATTATTGCTTTACAAATGTTAGAATAAATGTTCTTCGGTCAAATCTAACTCGCCCTTACTATAATTTCAAAGATGTAATCACCTTTTCTAAAAAAATAAACAAATCGATTGAAAATCTTTCTGGATTTTCTTGAGTACTTGAGGTTATTACAATATTTTGGAATTATCGAAATAAATAAAGAAACGGAAACTTGAGGATATTTGCTTATTGAATACTCCAAAGTTACCCGGCGATAAGACCATAATTAGGTTAAGACCGGGTCTAAATAAAATTTATAAAAAAAAAATACTCCAAAGTGGTCATGGTCATGTGGCTGACCGAGAGGCTTCCAGTGACCACTATTTATGGGCAATTATTTATTACATTTCACCTATTCAATCGAAGTTGCAAGATTTAATACGATATAATTCGAATTCACTAGGCTTGAAAGAGTCATCGAAGAGATTTAGGATTAGTTAACTAAATGCCCAAGCGACTACTCCGCGAATGATAAAGAAAGACGAGTCAATGAGTGTAAATAGAAGTGAAAGTTGCTTGCGATATGAGGTCATGTATCACCAACCGTACACAGTGTATCTGGTGCACTCAGTGGCACTATAGATTGAATAATCAGTTTTGCAATGACTGAGTGGAGATATATAATGAAGAAGTCAAATGAATGATAAACTCACAGATTTTTGGAAAAAGATACGCTCAGAGACAGGACTCGAACCTGCGTTTTTATGCGATCCGTGCGCACGAGTTCATCATTTCCGCCATCCCGAGCTATGGTAGACACAGTTCGACCGCAAAACTGGGTTTGGTAAGCGTATATCGAACTACAGTCTAAATTCTAGCCGCCTCACGACTCTGTACTTGAGCGGAAAATAGGTATAGAGTGAGAAAACTAGTGTTTGTTGTCTGATTAACAGAGAAGATGTTTTGATATGTGGTACCGGTCGTGAGGCGGCTAGAATTTAAACCGTTGTTCGATATTCGCTTGCCAAACCCAGTTTTGCGGTAGAACTGTATCTACAGGGTTCAGGGTGACGGAAATGGAAAACGCGTATGCACCGCAGGTTCGAGTTCTGTCTCTGAGCTTATCTTTTTTATTTGGCTTCTCCAATATATGTTTCCACTCAGTCATTGCAAAACTGAACTTAGTTATGGCAACTTTACGTCAAACCAACTAAAATCATTGTGTTGCCTGATAAATTGCAACCTCTTTTTTTTATCTCCACTTAAACCATCAATAAAAGTTTTAGAGTTCCTCAGAATTAGTTACGTACAACCAAAACAACTCATAATTCATGACATTCAGTAGATTCACTTGCAGAATGCGGGATCTTATTCACTTTGGATCAGGAGTTACTATTTGATGTAACGATTCAATCCGAAATTTCTGTTACTTGGAAAGTCGAATTCTTAAATACATCGATTTTTCACCAGATGGAGATTCTAGAATTCGATACAGTCATAATATTTTTAGATGTGTGAAACCTATAGGAAAAATCACTAAGAACTAGAGGTATGGATCGAATTTTGGTTAAGGAAAAAAAGTTTGTCGGATTCGAGTATGGGTTAGAGATTTCCTCAACCCGAACCTGACCCGTACCCGATTGAAAATAAAACACTTTTACCCGACCCAAACCCGACAATGTTCGAACCCGAATACCCGAAACCCGACAAAATTTTTGAACCCGTACCCGTTTAAAATGAGAAAATAGTTTCCCGTACTCAAATTGAGTCCGGATTTTTATTTTGTTTTTTTACTATACGCCTTTTCAAAATTTACCCTGTATAAGAATGGGTAGAACTTAATCGTGAATATCTCTTGTATTTAACACAGCAAGATTACTTTTTCTCCACGCCATTGGAAATATGTTCAGAAATTTATGATAAAATTTTCAGTAGTATGAGATATCTAAAAATAAATTGAAGGTTAAAGTTTTCTGAAAAGTTTGGTATGAACGAACATTATGAAGAAAATTTAGTGCCAAAATAAGGCACGCAAATTTCCAAACACATGAATTGAATGAATCATCGACCAAAGCGTATCGTGGAAAATAGACACATAGAAATACGGAGTATTGATTGACTATGGATGGTCATAAACTATGAGTATTTATAATTGACTAATATGAGGAAGACATATTTGTGCATGTTGTTTAAAACGGTCAATTTAGTCATTCATTTTATAACCAAAATGATCTTATAATTGATATTCTCGCCTATAGTGAAATTGTTCATTTTTCGTAACAAATCAAAATCTTTGGCATGAGCAGTGTACTGCTCATTCCGTTCATAACCGAGAGATGTGAATGCTGAGTGTGATACTTGTAGTGGTCGATTGATCATCTATACATCTCTGTAATTTCTTAACAACTCTGTGTAGTTTGCATATCGCCTGATCGCATCAACGATATGGAATTGATCTAGCAGCATTTGAATTCGCTCTTGCTAGTCACTAACCAAATGTTTAATGATTCTAGCCGACTTTAATTTATCCGGTGTTAAATAGATTCGCTCTATTTCCAATTATTTGTATCCAAACTTTTTACGGTTTTTAACGATATCAAACCAGCTAGAGATTATATGAGGGGAAAAAATATGAAATTATAGAGCCATAGTACTCAAGGAAGAGCAAGGATGAGAAGATAAACTGCGGAAAAGTGAGGCGTGACAAGGGTCATTTAAGTAAGCTGAAGGCTTCTCGTATCTAAACTTTTACCTTCTACCAGAAGAGTCGAACTTAGGGATCTTAGCGAAACCATCGAGGAATTGCCGCATTATGTTTAGCAGAGCTAAAAAAAGTCATTTTCATTGACTGAAAAATAGACGAAAAGTACAAGAGATTACTGTCACTCTCAGCTTCGCTTGCAAACGCTGAGAACGAAATCCATGTCCAGTCAATGACATAAGCAGGACAGTAGTTTCAAAATTGTGTTTTTTCTTTCATTTGCCCTTTCAGTCATTTGCAGTTTTCAGTGAAAATCCCATAGTATGCAGTGTCGATATTCAACCAAAGTTGTGAGAATTGAAAACGACAGAAAAAGGTTTCACAATAAGTTTTAACTGTTGGTGCTAGAATTTGTAGTAGTTTTGGTTTCCAAAGAAGTTCTGAGATGTAATTACTTCGATTTGCCATATTTTAGTCGCTTTTTATAGCCAAGCGTCACATATTTTCAATACATCGATGAAAGAATGAGAATTGACATTCTGCTGTTGCTACCTGAAGATGTTAGTTTGGTTTCGTCTTGTCACAGAGGAAAGAGTGACGTTGGCAATCATGCTCTCTCATTTTTTCGATGAGAAACGAAAATGCTTCGTCTCTCTTCATTTGTTCTGGTGTCGGTCATTTACGAATGAGACAGTGAAACATTGAAAATGAGACTGCTGGAATGGTTTCTTTCATTGAGAATGCGTGACAATTTTAAGCTCTGATGTTTAGTTTCAAAACTATTTGAACTATTTCTCAATTGGATTGAATCATATCTGACTGGTCGTAGTATAACCGTGAAAATTGGCGACTGCGTTACTCCATCATTCATCGTGAGCTCTGGCATTCCTCAGGGAAGCCATCTAGGACCATTCATATTTCTGCTATATCTAAATGATCTGATTTTCTCATTGCAATGTATGAAGCTATCATTTCCCGACGATTTCAAGCTGTTTCATCTCATCAAAGATCTGAAACACTCAACTTTCTTGCAGTCAACGTTGGATGTATTTTGTAACTGGTGCAACGTCAACAGAATAGTTCTGAACGCCTCTAAACGTTCCGTTATCTCCTTCTCTCGTAAACGAACCTCGATCACGTATGATTACACTATTTCGCAAGTTGTACTAGAACGGGAGACATCATTTAAGGATCTAGGAGTGTTATTGGATTCAAAACTTAGTTTCAAAGATCACATAGAATATACCCGTCGTCGCGGACCTCATCCAATATCGAATTGATTGTGCAGATCTCCTACAACAGCTAAGTTTTGACATTCATCGGCGTAATTTGCGGTTCTATCCCTTTCTCAGAATTCCTCGTGCTAGAACTAACTATGGCTTTAATGAACCGTTTTCGAGTATGTGTCGCTTGTTCGATTCTTGCTCTAATGAATTTGATTTCAATTTACCTCGTAACACCATTGAAACCCGATTCCTTCTGATCTTTTCCCGCTAGTTTTATTAAGATAATTAGTCGATATGAATAGTTGTAGTTAGCTTTGTAGTTTAAATAAGGGTAAGTTAGGATTTCGTTATGTATCATTTGGACAAATTTTATCTGTTGATACAAAAGATGAGAAGGTTTTATGTCTGCTGGAGAAGGAGAACAAAAATCTCAGCTCCAACGTACTTTTCCCTTGTTCCTAAATAAACAAATAAAAAAAACTCTTTAATATTCAGATACATGGTAGTTCTCATAGCCAATACAAGTAATAAAAATTTGCCTATTCATAAAAATACACTACAACTTTATGAATTGATGAAACCGATTAGTTATGAATCTCATAAAATGTTTTTTTTAAATATTCTTATGAATTTCGAGTTTCCAAATTCAAACAGCAAAAACCGAGCAGATTCTAAGAAATTTGGTTTTATTGTATTATTTTTAATTTAATTGCTATATGTTTCAGATACAACAATTTACCAAATATGTTATATGTCGGTCGTCGCCATCATTTTACTTACAGTATCATGAAAAATGCAATTATTCTAAATTTTAGGTAAAAATCGACATCAATGTTTTTTCATGATGTTTGTTTACAGCTTTTATGATAAATCGATATAGAATTCGCTCAAACTAAAGAACAATTTTCCGAAGTGTGGAAAAGCGTGTCAGCTTCATTCGTATTCACGTCATCCAGTTATGTCAATGATATTACCCACTCGTCTTTTTTCGGAGCCCGAACTCGATCCGAATTGTTCATTTTAAACGGGTACGGGTCGGGTTTGGGTTCAAAAATTTGATCCGATTTCGGGTATTTGGAACCGATTTGAAAAATGAACCTGACAGGTTCGGGCACAGAAAAAAAAAATTTTTTTCGGCTGCGGGTAAAGATTTCTATTTTTTATTTGGCACGTGTCGAGTTTGGGAGGAAAATACACCTCGGGTTAAAGAAATTGCTTACCCGATCATCTTTAATAAAAAGAATGGTGTACACTGAGGTATTTTTCTTACGCGGCCAGAAATGCACGAAATGTTATCCTGATGCTTTTTTAAAGTCAACTCTGACTTTTAAAAAAATATATTGCGGAATTACACAAGATCTCAACATTTCATGCAATTCTAAAGTTTTCTAAATGCATGAAACGTCGAGATCTGGTGTTATCCCGAAAAAAATTTTAAGTCTCTCTGGAAATTTCAGATTTTTCTCAAAACAAATTTTTTTAGTTTATATCTGATCTCGACGTATCATGCATTTTTAAAACATCCGGCATAAAAAAATGTTCGATTTTCGAAATCTGCGGAAATTCCTAAGTAGATTTAAAAACGATTTTTTTTATATTACACCAGATCTGGATTTCCGAAGTTACGTCGTCTCAAATTCTCCCAAAGTTGATTTAAAACATTTTTTTTTCTAGATTACATCATACCTCAACGTTTCATGTATTTCTGAGACATTTGGCATAAAAAAATCTTTAATTTTGTGGTATTTTTTTACGCGGATTTCCGAAGTTACGTGATTTTTTTACGATGATTTCCGAAGTGTGTAAAATGTGTGTTGTAAAGATTAACCAACAATCGACTCATAAAATGTTGATCTGAATATATTTTATAGTGTCTTAAAAAGAATTGAACGAGCATAAAAAATTCATCGGTTTTTCTTCGTTTACAGCTTATGTGAATTCAGGCCTTCTTTGGAAAACGGCTCAATTTATCACAATAAACATTGAAATTACGGAACCATCTGTATGTTACAGAATAGTTCGGTAGTTTCCAACAGATCAACAATTCCACTGCCCGAATGTTTTGTAATCAATTTAATTACCGCACGGTCTGCTGCTGAAAATTCGGTGAAAAAATTTACAAAATTGAAACCTTGTTGGTTTCAGCATAAAAAAAGAAATAGGCGCAGGCTTTAGAAGGATATGTGCACAGGAGGAATGAGCATGGATATAGAAAAAATCTGCGATTTAACAGAAAACAGATTCCATTTGAAATGTATGTGATATAACCATATTACACTCTCCATTTCGTTGTCATCGTGCATTTAAGTGTGGCGTGACAAAAGAAAAAAAACAGCTTGAAAAAGAATTGAAGAAAAAGAAGAAATGCGTGAAAATCATCCTCGACAGCTCGATTTCAAAGATAAGCTTGTAGAATGAATGGGAACCAGCGATCGAATTCTTCCAGCGAAAGTCTAAAAAAAACCACACATACCTAGCTTCAAACTCCTGCAGTGCTTTCCGGACCAGTATCTTATTGCCGGATAAATTTCCCACGGATGGTAACCCTATTCGGTCGTGTTCGAATTTTGTATCAGCCATATTCTTCAGTTTGGGCCGTGGCTATGACGCGACATTCCATTTGAGCTGATAATTTTAAACATAAATGATTGTGCAATCTCATAACAAATGGAACTGCATAGCCAAGTTTATCACCGTTACAAAGTGGTAAATATAGAAACAACAAATACCTCTTGTGTGATCTTCATACATTATATAATAATGTGAATACAACTCATCGGTATTCTACCCCACGTATCTTTTTTTCAAGTCGACTATCGTCCCAATCATGAGAACACAACCGATAATCGCACAGTCGAGCCCATCATCGCACCTGAATTTACAAATACGTGCAGAACATTTTGGGGGCCCTCCTAAAACAGAGTAGGCCTGGCTCAGTGTACTGACATATCCCTATTATGACACGAAGAATAGTTTACATCAAACACTCACCGGTTAGCGAAGCCGGGATAATATGCGTCTTTGCGAAAATCGGTCGACCAAAGCAGGCTATCGTAGTAAACTGGTTCACGTTTTTTGCGTAGCATCTGTTTATTTTAGGCACACTTCGCACCGGAATTCTCGTTCCCAGTTGCTCCAATCTCTGCACTAGATATCCTAGTCTGACCGTGTTCATGTCGGGAAATTGTGTTTCACTGACCGTTCCGTGTGCCACCAGTTTGTTGACTAACACGCAAATTTAAGGTAACGATAATAAAATGTATTTCTCACAAGTTATGCAATAAAAAAAAGCAAATATAGTTCGTCACAAGTGTGCGTACTTCGACATTAATACATTAATACTTCTTAGTTACTGAGAGTCTAGCAGAGACTAGTAAATCTTTTGCACCGCAAAACTGGAGCCTAATAAACTGCTTGTTAGAACAAGGAAAGAAAATTTTGTATACTGTTTTAGTTTGTAGTGTGCGTGTGTTAAACGTCACATCCTAAGTCAAATTCATGCATGAATAAGATACCACGTGTACGCGATACAGAGTATGTGTTTGAACAGCCCATGTAAGCAAAAGGAACGAAAATTCTAAACAACACAGTCAAGATGCTATCAGCTCAGCAAGCCAGCATCCATACACGCTCGTCGAAAATAAGTCAAGATTTGAGTTGCGATTACGCACACGGAGAACTTCCAGATAAAAAAATTACAATATTGCAATTGTTGGTTTACACCCTTGTTGTTCTAACTAAAATGTTGTTGATTTAACTAGCATTTGTTGATTAAACTGTTGATTTTGTCATAACCATGTTATAACCATAAATTTCAAATGGTGATTGAATCTGATTTATGTCAGTTCCGTAGTTGCCATTTCATTAAAGTGAAAGTATGCAGAAGAACATAAGAACTAATTGTAAAACAAGTTTTCCATTTATTGAATAGATATTCCTATAGTATAAATGTTTTAATTTCATCTGTGAGCAATATATTTTCCGACAGTTCATGTCAATATAATTAAAAACGCTCAACACTTAAAAAAAATACTACAATTTCATGAACTGGAACGATTTGTCAACATTTGGTTATACTTGAACCAAATACAAATTATAATACGGAGTACTTCGACAAATTTTCAAGGACACATTTTGCATCGTGCGGTACACTGTCATGATACACTGTCAGAGTGGCAATGTACTTTAACGAGTTTTCTATAAAACTAGCAACACTGAAGGGTAAGAACAAGTTCACCATAGTTACTGTTTATTGTAGTGAAAAATAAACTTGAACTATGTTGTTGTGTATGAGATATGGTTATTCCATATCGGATTTTGTTTTTTGTCCTCCTTGGCTTTTCAGAAATTTGCTCCTTGGCTTTTCGGAAATGCTCAGTATTATATGTTAGAATGTCTCGGCACTGTTCACCGAATCGTTATGGTAGCCATCCGTTCTTCACATTGCAAATCACTCCCGTCAGAGGAGTAGGAATTTTTCCAACATCTGCTAAATGCGGGGAACCTTTACGCCATAATACTAATAGAAAATAATTCAATTAATAAGTTTATCCATCATGAAAGAAAAACTGTTGTGTCTGCCACCGTTCGGGCTATAATCAATTTGTCTGGGTCACGCTTATATGAGTGACTATTGGGAAAACGCATACACAGCTAGCATTTGTTTCTCTTTTAACTTTTATTTTATCGTGTAGAGCGCTAATCGCTGTTTCCGTGGTACGTATACGAATCGTACCCATGTTCCACACCAAGGCCCGTCTATGAAATAAAGTCCCATCACTGCCAAAAAATATCGCAATTCTTCATTCATCGATTAGCTGGAGTGTATCTTTGAATTTGTTGCAATACAACAACGGAAAACATAAACAAACAAACTTGTTTTGCGCCGTAGCATCTAGCATAAAGCGTTGCCAGAAACGATCTCCTTCCACATTTTCAAACTATCGCAACGAAAGGGAGTAATTTGCTAGGCTTACTTGTTCAGGCTGTGAACCAAACATTGGCGGTTCGTTTGTATGGGACTTAGGGGTATTATTATTTGTATTTGCTTGAACCGCGAGGTTCTCAGTGAGAACATGCCCGCGTACAAATTGGGTGGAGATTAGAAATAATCTGGTTTTGGGTATTTGTACCCTAAATCCGACCCGAATCCGACGGGCACGGATCGGGTTCGGGTGACATTTTTTTTAAATTTTCAACAGATCGGGTCTCGAGTATTCGAACCAGAATACCCGAACTGCTTTCGGGTATGGGTCGGATACGAGTAAAGAGTAAAGTAGTTTTTGTCGGGTACGGGTCCCGACCCCGAAATGACATTTTTTCTCGAGTTCGGGTTGGGTACGGGTAAATATATTTTTTTCGACCGGATACGGGTCGGGTTCGGGTTTAAGAAATTGTTTACCCGATCATCTCTAGTGGGAATAAATAAATACGTTCTATTCTGTTTTTTTAGAGTAATCGTTCAAAACAATACATTCGAAAGTTTTGCATAATTCAAAGCATTTCTCGAACAATATTTTGTAATTTTCTCGTGGAAAAGCATTGAAAAATAACACGATGAGGGAATATTTTCGAGGACGCTTCAACAACTTCTTCAGGAGTATTGAATCGCTCTCCACGCAGCTGAATCTTTACGGAAGGGAACAAATAGAAGTCGTTAGGTGCCAAGTCAGGACTATACGGCGGGTGGCCCACCAATTCGACCTTCTGGGTGCTCAATACAATTGCCATAATTTTTGCTCAACAAAATGATTCTTCTATATTTCTATTCCGTTGAGCTTTCAAGAATAGTTAAATTTGGAAGAAGTATTTTGCTTCTTTTGTGTTATTTTTCGTTCTTCAAAACTATAAGTTATTGTGAGCTCAATTCATACGCGTTTCTCACTGAATATTCTTATGTGATGATTCGTTAGCGAAGCTTCCATTGTAAGTATTCCGCTTAGTTTATTTAGTTTTCTTTATTTCACAGGCTTCTTTTACTAACTTAATATAGTTTTCTAATGCATGTTCTAAGCCATCTAGATGGTGAGCAAAGCAGAGTCTTCACATTAGATTCCTTTTGTGAAATTTGTCCTTTCTGTTTCAACATACTTCGCAGCCGATTCATAGCGTACAGGATCATTGCATGGCTAGTACTACGATCGTACGTACTGACACTAAGAATCCTTCCAGATTGGGACTCGAATAATGGTGGTGAGCCCAATATGCCCACGTCCTTTTTCTCTTTTTCGAATGTGGCGATTCGTCAACAATATAATTGATTTTACATTGCGGATGACAAAACTAAGACAATACAGTGTAGTGAACAATACAGTATACGAAATGGGCAAATACGATTTACGAAAGCCTGAAACCTGGCCTTCAAGACCAAATTCTATTTGTATTGATTTCAAATGCTGCAAAGTTAGACCAGCTGCCAACGAAATTGAAATATTACTGAAAGACCAAATGCATCTAGTCGTTAATTATGAAGTTTGACAGAATTTTTCCCAGGTATCCAGAATGGCGTGCGAGTGTTACGTATGCGATTACATAAGGCTATTCCATCTTGTGTAATTTGTGGTCAAGGCGGAAGGAATCCTTGTGAATCGTTGGTTACCTACGAGAATCAGCTGATTACATGTCAGTTTTGCGAACAACCTGCTTACAACGGCAAACCTTATACTGACACTACGAAAAAGACAACGTCAGCCAATGCGGATCCAGTACTATTGATTCAAAAAACAAAAATATTGCAATCACCGAACAAACTTCCCCTGCTAAAACATCAACTGTAACCACAGTGAAACAACACAAACCCGCTTCAATTAAAATAGTACTACGGACGATCAAGAGACGCCTCAAACCATCGACTACGACGGCAAAATGGGTGAAAGTGCGATTTGCGAGTCAACAGCACTATGATGGATAGGAATGAAAATAACTGTCCCCGAGAAAACGGGCTACGACAAAGTAAAGACAAATAAAGTCGGAATAGAAACATAGAAGAAACAGAAACGTTTTGTTCCTCCTAAATGTCCCTGACTCAACTTTATTTTTCGACACATCCATGCAGCGCGAAGTGCGTGGAATGCCGGAACACCTATGCTCGATGGAAATCCCAACAATATTTACAAGTAAGTTCAGGCATATTGACTCTGAGAAAATATTTTACACGGACGGATCACGAATTCAAGAGGCTACTGGGTTTGGTATATTCAACAATAATGTTTCGGCTTAGTTTAGGCTTCAAGAACCTGCATCTGTTTATATAGCAGAGTTAGCAGCAGTTCATTATAGTTTGGGTGTAATCGTCACATTATCTCCAAACAGTCTGAGTGCAATTGAAGCCATTCACTCAAACGCAGCTGGAAAAAATGAACCGTTTTTCTTGGGAAAAATAAAACATTGCCTGAGCGTCATATTGAATAATAATTATCAAATCATAATAGTTTGGGTCCCGGCTCATTGCTCCATTCCAGCCAATGAAAGAGCCAATATTTTAGCCAAAGGTGGTGCTATCGAGGGTAAAGTTGATGAGAGACCGATTGCTTCCAACGAGTTCTATAGCGCGTTTCGCTAAAGAACACTTGCCAGCTGGCAAGCTTTTTGGGATAAAGATGATCTGGGTAGGTGGATGTGAGTAGGGACTTTATTCGTGTGATGTCTAGACTCATGTCCAATCACTACACGTTAGATGCACATCTCCTTCGAATTGGACTTTCCGAGACTAATCATTGTGCTTGTGACGAAGGTTATCGTGATACTGACCATGTCGTTTGGACATGTATGGAGTATCGTGAAGTCAGATCTTAACTAATAAATTCCTTGCGTACTCAAGGTAGACTATCCAATGTCTCAGTTCGCGACATTCTTGCTGGTCGTGACCTTACATACATGAAACTTCTTTATTATTTCATTAAGTCCATTGGAATTCCAATTTAAATTTTATTTTATGCTCGACTGTTTTCTTTTCCATGAGTTCAACCCGCTTGCTATATTATATGAATAAGAGTAATGAACTGATACAAACAAACCTAAATAGTTATAAGATCATGTACAAAATATCAGGTGTACAACTTTGCTTCCTCCGTTTTCCGATAGGTGGCTGTACCGGCTGAGGCTGGTTAAAATACATAGATGATAATGCCTTTAAAGTGAATGTGTACAGTGCCTAACGAATTGTCATCGTCGTTTCAGTGACAGTTATTCTTGTTTTCGTATTATTCACGCTCGAAAATGTCTGTTTATGTGCCCAATTCTCGCCATTTGCGGGAAGTTTTACTTTTCTGTTACAATTCGAAAAAAAAAATGCAACTGAAGCGCATCGAATGCTTCCAGAAACTTACGGTGATGCTGCTCTGAGTAAAAGAACGTGTCGGGAGTGGTTTCAACGTTTTAAAAATAGTGATTTTGATGTCGAAGACAAACACGATGGTGGAAGAGAAAAAACCTTCAAAGATGAATAACACTTTACTACGAACTCTTAAAACCGGGAGAAACCATCACAGGAGATCGCTACCGAACGCAACTGATGCGCCTTGGTCGCGCGCTAAAAGAAAAGTGGCCACAGTATCAAGAGCGACATGGCAAAGTCATCCTCCAACACGACAATGCTCGGCCTGACGTCGCAAAAGTGGTCAAAAAGCCCGCCGTATTCCCCAGGTGTCGCCCCTTCTGACTTCCACCTATTCCGTTCGATGGCACACGGCCTGGCAGATCAACATTTTCAATCCTTCCAAGAGTTGGAAAAATGGATTGCTTCATGGATAGCGTCAAAAAAGGACTCCTTTTTTCGAGCCGGGATCCGAAAATTTCCGGAAAGATGGGAGAAAGTTGTCGCTAGCGACGGACAATACTTTAAATAATACATCTGTAAGCACTTTTTCGCAATAAAGCTTTAAATGTTGAGAAAAAAACGGCGGAAGCAAAGTTGTACACCTAATAATAATTTTTTTAATGTATTTTTTTAATAGCAAATCGCTTGATCAAAAACAGTGTTTAGATTAACTAATGAATACCAACATACTAATATGATATTCGAAATGTATTAGGTTTAAAGTACTATGTATTGTGGATGCCACGGCGAAAAAAACCTATGTATATTGCCTATGAAATAAACGAATTCATGAAAAAAAAAAGAATCATTTTCCGTTGGACCCCAGTCGTCCCTGCATCATGACGGCAAATACAGTCGGAATTTCCGTTAAATTATTGATTCAGTTATTCTTACTGTGTATTATCCGAAAATTCCACACAGTCACATGTACCAAATCATGTTTTGTTCTGATTTTTTCTTACAGTGAGCCCGGGTGCCATACTAAATTTCACAAGAAAATCACAAATGCTTGTATGACCACCAGTTCATTCTACATCGTGACTCTTGACTACAATAAACTAAAGAAAAACTGAAGTTTTGATAAATGCAAACATCAGTGATATCAGTACAGAGAAAGTTTTTCAGAAAAAGCATGGGCAATTGACTGAAACGAACGGTTCCAAAGCAAACTCCACCACTTCGATGTAGTGCGATGAAAAAACACGAAAATGCTATAATTGTAAAAATCGGCATACCTGGCAACGTTGAGCGTCGAGCGACTCGAGCAGCCCTGGCTGACATCGCTCAATTCGAGCAGTTAAGTGTCAGCCCTAACACGACGACAACGCCGCCGTTGAGGAATGCAGCAAACTCATTCTAATGTGCCAAGAAAAAGGTGGAAGTCGGATAGTGTTTTGTACCGGATTATTTTCTCCGAATTTACATGTTTCAATTGAGTGTAAGTGGTTGAAAATAGTAGTAAAAGTGAAATAACGATTTGGGGTGTAGTTTGTGATAGAAATTTATCGGTTTCACTTCCGGCAAGAGGCAAAAATTCCGACTGGAAGTGATGGTGAATGAATTTTCAGGAACGACGGAACTTTTCAGCTGTGTAGGCTTCGAATTCGTTGGGTTCCGAACCCAGATTGTGGTGAAATAGTGCTATATCCAAGAAACGAAAACCGGCCAAGATTAGTTCAAGGTGCTCTTCAGGAATATGCGTAGCTAAAAATGTCGATGAGAATCGCAAATCGCACATTCCATTCGTAGTATTTTTTTTTCCTCATAAATATCATGATGTACACACGCACACACAGTGGTATTCGTAATAAGAAGTGACACCAACACTAATCTGAGTGGAAGCGCGGCTGTCCATTGCCGTTAAACGGATTTGGTTTGCTATGGAATTCCACTGGATTTTTGCTGCTGCTGCTGATGCTGCTGTTGCTAGTATCTTATTTCCTTCGAAGTGAGCGACATCTGCGACACTGATAAAAATCGACACGAAGGACTGAAGCTGTTTACACTAACCTTTTCCGCATTTTATTCGACACTTTAATTGCAGCTCATTATAAATGTATGGAAATTTGTTACTGAAATGTTATCATTTGGATATTGGACGAAACGTTAAAATTCGTTTTCGGTCGACAAGTCAGTAAAGATATCGAACTTCGATGCAAAATGCAAGTGTTTTGTAAAAAAGCATTATATTCACGTCTGCCTAGCGGTTTATGTTGAATTACGAGGTAGTATTAGCAGTTCATGCAAATAAAGGGTGATTTTTTAAGAGCTTGAGAACTTTTTTAAACAATAAAACGCATAAAATTTGCAAAATCTCATCGGTTCTTTATTTTAAACGTTAGATTGGTACATGACATTTACTTTTTGAAGATAATTTCATTTAAATGTTGACCGCGGCTGCGTCTTAGGTGGTCCATTCGGAAAGTCCAATTTTGGGCAACTTTTTCGAGCATTTCGGCCGGAATAGCCCGAATTTCTTCGGAAATGTTGTCTTCCAAAGCTGGAATAGTTACTGGCTTATTTCTGTAGACTTTAGACTTGACGTAGCCCCACAAAAAATAGTCTAAAGGCGTCAAATCGCATGATCTTGGTGGCCAACTTACCGGTCCATTTCTTGAGATGAATTGTTCTCCGAAGTTTTCCCTCAAAATGGCCATAGAATCGCGAGCTGTGTGGCATGTAGCGCCATCTTGTTGAAACCACATGTCTACCAAGTTCAGTTCTTCCATTTTTGGCAACAAAAAGTTTGTTAGCATCGAACGATAGCGATCGCCATTCACTGTAACGTTGCGTCCAACAGCATCTTTGAAAAAATACGGTCCAATGATTCCACCAGCGTACAAACCACACCAAACAGTGCATTTTTCGGGATGCATGGGCAGTTCTTGAACGGCTTCTGGTTGCTCTTCACTCCAAATGCGGCAATTTTGCTTATTTACGTAGCCATTCAACCAGAAATGAGCCTCATCGCTGAACAAAATTTGTCGATAAAAAAGCGGATTTTCCGAATGGACCACCTAAGACGCAGCCGCGGTCAACATTTAAATGAAATTATCTTCAAAAAGTAAATGTCATGTACCAATCTAACGTTTAAAATAAAGAACCGATGAGATTTTGCAAATTTTATGCGTTTTATTGTTTAAAAAAGTTCTCAAGCTCTTAAAAAATCACCCTTTACTAGTCTACTGGAATGGAACGAACATGATTTATTGGTGAGACCTGAAACCTCGAAATGTATTTAGCGAAACACATTTTATAACAGTGCTGATTTCTAGCAGTGTAGTAATCGAGCTAAATATTTTTTCACGATTATCGGCTGGCGGTGGTACGACGAGCACCGCGGCAAAGCTGGCATCTGTGTGTGTGAGTGTGAGCAGGATAGAGCAGAGCCATCCAAAAGAATCTGGGTCCCGAATGGCAGTAATAATAATAATAATATAAAAAAGAGCAGTCATCTCATTCCACGTATTCTTTTGCTATTACTATCTCTGTGTAATACCTTCTGGTATGTACAAGGGGGGGTAGCAAATTCACACGAATGCGGTTGTAGAATCGAGTTCAGTTGGACTCAACATAGTTGTTGGCAGCTGAAAAGGAAAATAAACATGCACTCGCTCGGGTCGGAGAGATTGTCATGGCCTGTCAGTTACGTACTGCGGGTGCAATGAAAGTAATGCAAAAAGTCAGATCTGGTTGAGCAGGAAAAGGTCAGCAACCAGCGTGCGCGTTCCAAGTCCGATTAAATACGTATGTATGTTAACATTTTCAGAACGCATTAGAACTATTTTTAGAGAGATTTGATTGATAAAATTTGCAACGGTGAAGCAATTATCGCATCATTAGCAGAGTAAATGAAGAAGGCACGCCTGGCTGATGTGGTGTGTGTGTGTGTGTGTGTGTATGTGTGAGTGGCATTATGCAATTTTCGCTTACCGCTTATGAGTGGTATGGAATTTCGAGCATGCAGCGGCAGTGCCAACAGTCGCCGCCGTTCGTATGATTGATGATGGACGTGGAATGCCGGTTGGATCGTGAATTATTAGGTTGGAAATTATTGTGCAGCATATTGAGTTGCAGTGTGCAGAACTGATAAATGGATTAATCGATTCGATTGGGGTGATTTAATGAAATTTAACGCCATTAGAGATAACAGGATCATGGAAACGATGATTCATGCGTAAATCGTTTGAATGACGGAAAGTGTGTGATCAATCAGAAGTGGATTAGTCATAATTCTTATAGCATTAATTAAAAAGGCTTACTTGGAGTGAAGGTGATGAGTCATAAAATTGTTTCGGATACAAGTCAGCAAAGCAATATCTGACTTAATATTGAGTGTTTCTTCGTGAAAAATCTTCTACTGCTAAATCAAATATTGTTTGCAAAGAAGATTCCAAGATTTCTATCGATAAGATACTGCAATGCAAGAGAAAATGATTTATTTTGTGCTTACCTTCTTATCCTACAGTGTTGTTATATTATCGTTACGGCCAGTAATCAGAAGGAGCAATATCAGGAGAACACGGCGGGTGCGGCAAAATGTCCCATTTGAGCGTTTCCAAATATTTTTTCACTAATTTTGCAACGAGACCGAACATTGTCGTGCAGGAGAATAACTTTGTGATGTCTTTGCTTATATTTCGGCCGTTCTTCTCGTAATGCACGGCTCAAATCATCCTCATGGATTTGAATCGTACAGAAAATGCTTGTTGAATCGCTTGCAATAATTCTGCAAGTTCCTCTCGCTGTTTTCTTCCAATTAGAACAGTAAATTTAAACATCCCGCAAATGCTGCTTAGTTAACACAAAATTGCTCACAATTGACACAGTGGAAAACAAGGTTTAAAAAAACTCGAAGCAATATGAACTGAATAATAATGACAGATGTCTAATCTCTTGAAACTATCGACATCAGCTGTTACTGTTCAATATTCATAACATCCAGCCAGAGCCATCTTTTGAATTCAGACCGAACTAATTTGTACTCCCGATATGAATGTGTGGTATTTGTTTTATAATAAAATTTTCATTCTGACCTTTTTGCGTAAAACCTTTACGTGGCCGATTGGCTTACATTTTTGTTACTAAAATTTTTTTTTGCTATTGGATCTCGTCACCCTTTTTCTAGGGGGAGATGAGTTTCCATTTCCATCCAACGAGGATCGGGGGTCACTTCGTTCGCGGGTTATTTCATCATCCATTGCTTGCGTAGTCTTGAGCTCGTTGAGAGTTGCTGTAGATGCGCCTTGTTGTACATTGGTTGCAGTTGCTGGTTGGTTGGAGGGTAAGTTGTTAACTGCAGCTGGTGTACTTTGATCTATAGGGGATACGTTGGATGGTTTCGTTGAAGGGGATGCTTCATTGTTGGTGGCTGTCACAGATGTACTGGGGTTGTTTGGGGTTGGTGTGAAGGAAGCACTTTGGTGTCCTTTGGTGTAGTTGTCTCCTTGTCCAGTTTATCACATGGCTTACCGTAATGAACAGCTTTTTGGAAATATTGACTTGTGGTCATCTGATTGTCATAGGTAACAAGTGATTTGCACGGAATTCTTGTATCTTGACCGAAAATCACATAAGAAGGTATAGGCCTCTTCAAGTGTATGCGTAATAAAGGTACGCCATTTAGAATACCGGGGGAAAAAAATCTTCCACTTTTCTTTTTCGATAGTGAGAATCTCTCCATATTGGGACATAGTTTTGCGAATGTAAGAATCGGTTACGCTTGAGGGAAGATCGTGAACACGCACTTCTGTAGCACTATCTTCCATATATACTGAATGTTGTACTTGATGTTTTCGTGCTCCACATAGTGCACATTGTTATTGAATTGCGAATTGAATTGCATCCAACTCTTTATAAAACTGGATGTAAACAACATTATTCGTCCTATTGCATTGAAGTAAATGTACACGTTTAATGTCAAGATGCATTTGCTCCCTAAGCAAACCATCAAGTTCTCGTATCGAAGGTCGAATTTTGCACTGCCTGAAGTCAACAACAATTGTATTCTTTCGTGTCGGCGGTAGCTTTTGTTCGTTTGGTTCACTCATTTCGAGGTCGTTCTTTTGTTCACTACACAATACTGTACTTGGATTCTTCCGTCTCGAACGTAAGCGGTTTTGTTACATCGACTGACTTGGATGAGATGTTAAAGCGAACTGTAATGTGTGGTATTCTTCAAAATAATTCTAGTTATAACCACGATACTCTTTTTCCTTCATGTTTATTTGCGCCTCGAGTTTTTTTTTGTTTTTGATCTTCTACAATCGTTTTGTAATATACAGCTAACCCAACTTTAGTTGTTTCAAAGACATCATATTAACAAGATATCCAGCTCTCACATTTCCCGAACAAATTATTGGCAACATCTTTTTTTGCGAGCATGGCGCCCTCAGGTGAGTCCGCATTGAATCTCGTACATAGAAGTATGGGAGAGAAATGTCAAATTCGTGCGCGCCAAAATAGCAGCACTGCGCACCCATACATTTGACATGATACGTTGAATGTGCTGCCGTGCGATGGCGTTGCTGAGCTGAAGATTGATTTCGCTCCAAGCTGACAGGGTCTGGTTGTTTCTAACTCTTCTAGTAATTTATTGAAAGTGTTGTATGCCATTCTGAAATTAACAAATAAATTCAATTAGTTAAGCTTAAGTTAAGAAACATTGAATTTCATACATTCTATTCAAAACAATCGGTGAACTGAAATGAAAACCATGGTATTCATCCTGAACAAAACGGTCCAAAGCGCAAGAGTGTTCTCTCTAATGACCGCAGCGCCACCAGATGTGAGATTATGTATTAACCGGAACCGGAAGTCGGATCCGGATGAAATTGGGGAGTTTTGTACGGGACCATAAGCCCCTGCCATTTGTACCTAATATTGTTTAAATCGATCACGCCATCTCTGAGAAAAGTCAGTAAGTAATTTGAAAAAGGACACACCTTTTACACTAATCATCCTATAATTCTGGAACCGAAAGCCGGTGGATCGAAATGAAATTTAGGAACTTTGTATGGGACAATTATACTTTTCATTTGAAAGAATGAGAATCTGTTCAGCCGTCCCTGAGAAAAGTTAGTGTACTTATTTTCATTGTTATTGCACATCATAAAACATTGTTTTTCGGCATTTTCGCTTCATTTCCATTTTATTCCCAGAATGTACAACACTTATGTTCTCAGAACACATGCTTCCATATTAAGCAAAAACCTCTTTTTACGTTATTTGGGATATACCTTATGATCATAAAAAAACCGGAATTTTATTAAAACACGCAAAATTTCAATTTGTAATAAATTTCTTTATTATCGCTTTCAAAGTACTCTCCCCCTGCGGCAATACATGCATGCCAACGCTTGATCCAATTTTTCCATACAAGTTTTATAGGCCTCCGAAGGTATGGCCTTTAGTTCACGCAGCGAATTCTCTTTTATGGTCTCAAAACGCGTTCCCCTCAATGGCAATTTGAGTCTGAAGAAGAGGAAAAAGTCACACGGGGCCATATCTGGAGAGTACGGTGCTTGGTTTGATATTGGTTGAGTTTTTGGCCAAAAACCATCTCTTTGGCCACATCAACACGACGCTGTTTTTGAATGAAATTCAGCTTTTTTGGCACCAGCCGAGAAGCGACGCGTTTCAAACCCAAAACATCAGTTAAAATGTTTTCGGCTGATCCATAAGAGATGCTCAACAACACAGCAATCTCCCTAATCGGTACAGAACGATTTGCTTCGCCGATTCAATGTTTTCTTCAGTAACAGATGTTGTTGGGCGGCCAGTTATCTCATCATGATCCAAGCTTGTACGACCACCTTTGAAGCGTTTATACCACTCGTATGCCTGTGTTTTGTCGTGAATACGACTTACTTTACTATGGGGTGCCTTTTCAAAATTAGCCATATGGAAGAATGGGCAGAACTTAATCGTGAATATTAAAGGCAGCAACATAATTCTTGCACTATTTCATCAAAAATCTGATCAGGAATTTAGGATAATATTTTGAACAGTGTGAAATAACCACAAACAACTCAAAAATTACGTTTTCTGAAAATTTTAAAACAACACGGAAAACTCTTTACCTTTGCTTGGGTTTTTCGCGCCAGGACGACGATTTTGAGGTAGTCAGGCACATATCTTCAACTGAACGTTATAAAAGGGAAACCGTGATCAAAAATCGATCATTTCTTCTTGTGCGTTAGATGAAAGCAGACGTCGGAGCAGAAACACGCATTCAAACAGCGGCATCGGAGAGCGCACCTTCTGCGTGGTTAAAAACCTCAAACGCTAAGGTCGTAGTTCTCATTTGCTCATTCCGGTCGTCAAGACGCATTAAACCAGTTTTGCATCATTTGGCAATGCGAGCGGATGTGTCGGTTTGTACGCAAAGCTAGTTTCAATTCAAGCAAGAACGATTGCATCAGCTGCTGATGGTTTGCATTGGAGAGAAAGAAAACAGGTAACGAAAAGTGGACAACATTATATAAAATCAGCCGTTCTAATGGCTCTAAATGTTATCTAAAGAACTATTAAAATTACTTCTTTGCAAATCGAAGGTAGAAATCATCAGTTTAGTGAATTTCCAAAATAATTTGATTTGCTTCGTGCACTTTTCGCTGTGCGAAAATTGTTCAAGAAAAATGTTCCGAACTGTACTAAATATCGTAGAGAATTACACAATCTGGTCCTTCTAAAAGGCAGAAATGAATTCTGTACTGCATCTTGGTAGCTTCTTTCAATAAAATATGCAAATCCGAAATGAGATAATCGACGTCAAAAATCGTTGAAAATTTTAGTAGTGAAAAGGGAGAAAGTTTCGCAATTCACACAATCGATCAACAATCAATTCGAACTCGAAAGTATAAAGAAATCGTGTCAGTTTTATTCGTATTCACGACATCCAGTTATGTCTCTGACATTACACACCCGTACTTTTTTTTTCCTAGACACGATTTACCAAAGGCCTTTTCTAACATTTTCAACGTTTCGGAACACTTAAATCCATTTGCAACACAAAATTTGATGCACGCAGGTTGTTCTAAATTTTCATCCATTATAAAAATCGCCACACGAAAATTTTTCAACTTCTTTGTATAGACGCCAAACAAAAACTAATTGTATGATATGCGTCAAAATTTGACAGAATGTGTATAAAAGTGTTGCCAATGTTGAGATAATAAAAGTTTACCGATTGGACAAGCGCGGGAATTTTAAAATGAAAATTCCGGTTCTTTTTTGATCATAAGGTACTTCGTATAAAAGAGTGAAGTTTACATAAACGGAGGTTTGGGTGTAATAATCAATGGCAGTCTTTTGTGCTATAAGACCTTTCATTCGAGAGCAGTAAAACAGGTTTTTTTTCTGCGGTGTTGCTTTTTAGAGCCGAATCAGACATTTTATTCGATTTCTTAACAAATCCCTGTGTTACATCAGCGATAATTACGTTCGAGAAAATATGTCGCGATATGGAGAAATTCTTTCCATCGAAAAAGAAGTTTAGCGGAATTTCTTTCCCGGTATATAGCACTAAGTAAGGCAATTCCATCTTTCATTATTTGTGGTCAGGGTGGGAAACATCCTTGTAAAACGCTGGTTACCTATGAGAATAAGCAGATTACATGCCAGTTCTTTGAACAATCTGCTCACTATGGTCAACCCTGCACCGAGGACACTACGGGAAAGACATCTTCAACCAAAGACAAGGTCAGCAACGGTAACTAATGAACCCAGTACTTCTGCATAGCTTTCACCATCAAATCTACAATCTACTGCAATCAATGTCCAGCAAAACGTATCTGCAGTAACCAGCAATGGAATGGTTTTTAATGGCCGCACGAAACGCCATTTTCTATAAGATAAGCTAGATTTAGTAAACTTCCAATAAGTTTTACCATGATTCAAGACCGATTTACAATAAAATACCATAAAATGGAGGGAATGGGGTAAAACAGTCATCAAAACGTTTCGTGCGGCCAGTGTAGGTTCTTCCATTCGATTCTCAAGACTTTTTTACATAAGTTAAGCTAGATTTAGCAAACTTGCAAGAAGTATTACCAAGATTTAAGGACGGTTTACAGTAAGGATCTCACGAAATAGAGGAAACGGGGTAAAATAGTCACCAGAACGTTTCGTTCGGCCAGTGTGGATTCTTCTAATCGATTTTCCAGATTTTTTTCAAGTTACAGAGCGAATGTTATAGGAAACCCCAAAACTCCTGTACATTTGGGGTAAAACGAGCAGGATTGTGATTCGTGCGGCCATTGTAAACCATTCCATTGAATTCCTTGGACATTTTTACATAAGAAACGCTCTTTAGTTTGTGAGTTCATGAGTTACAGTATTCTTTGCGGGTTTTCCGATTTTTTTCCACTGTGCACTGGTTATAGACGTTCGTACCACCATAGTGGTACTGGTTTCAACAGCACGGTTGAAAACTCGTGCTCGGTACCGATGGACTTGAACCTGAGCTTCGGTGTTGGTTTTCGATTCTTTACTGTGTGTACGAAGAAATCAAGGACGTTCGGGTGCGGTGTTGCGTTTTCTTCTTCCGTACCAGCACGTACCGATACAATAGGAATTGAGTAGTAGCTTTAGAGACAATGAGAGCTTAAGTTGAGTCCGGCCGAAACAATCTGAATTAGTTTGTGTTAAAAAGTCGTGTCAGAAATTATCCTAAGGAGTTTATCGAAAATAAGCCATCCACAAATTTTTCTTTAAAATCATGATAAAAAACAATATTTTATTCAAACTAAAAATTAATCCTTTATTGTACGAAGTTAAACTTGAGTATAATGAAAACCGGATGAAATCACGAATTTTCGAACTATTGATCGAACGCTCCACATCAAGCTCCGGACAAGTGTTGTATCGCATTTTTTGGACGCTTGAGCTCAAATTTTTTGAACTCCTGCATGTTCCCAGCTGCCTTACCAGTCTTCTTGAAGAAACTCTTGACGTTTGCCCAGTAAAGTTCGATGGGTAGAAGCTGATGGCAATTTTGGTGGATTGATATTTTTCTCAATGAAATTTATATCCTTTTCCGCAAGCCATTTGATAGTAGTTATAGTGAGCCGACACTAAATCCAGCCAGAACAGTGAAGGTGTACTATGCTTCTTATATAAATGCAGCAATCTCTTCTGAAGACACTCAGATCGATAGATTTCTGCATTTATAGTTCCGGTAGTGTAAAAAATGGTTGACTTCAAACCACAGGAACATATTGCTTGCCATACCAGTACCTTTGGACCGAATTTCTCCACTTGAATCGACCTGTCCGCATCGCTCACATCCTCTCCAACGACGACAGTAAAGTATTGTGGACCTGGAAGGGTTTTTGAGTCCTCCTATACATAAGTCTCATTGTCCATCAAAACGCATGCATCCGAACACTGCGAAAGACGCGAATACAATTATCGGGCCCTTGCTGCTGCTCGCTTCTTCTGTTCTACACTTTGTTTCGAGATTTTTGGCTTCGAGATTTTGGCCAAATCACGTTTTGACATTGATTTGTTCTTCATGATTAGAGATACCACTTTCTGGTCCAGTTTTGGGGTGGAAGAACTGGGTTTTCTGCCTCTTCCTGGTAGCTCATCCAAATAGAATAGTGTTCCCCAAACTTATTAATGATGGTTTTAACACTGGCATGATAAATTCCAAACCGATTCGCCAATTTTTGCATAGTAATACCCTTCTCACTTAGCCATGTGTCCAGAACCTTAATTTTCACTTCCTTTTCAATACGCGACATTTTGAAAACACAGAATTTCAACCGCACAGACAAGTAAACAAACGAAAGCTGACAGCCAAACATACAGCATGCTGTGATCTGAGCATGAAAAACCATCACAAAGACATGTGTACAACACAAATGTATGCGGATAGCTTATTTTCGATACACTCCTTATCAAAAAATATGTTCTACAAAGATAGAACATGTTTCATGATGAAAATGTAGGAAACTTTAAGTCATAAAAAAAAAATTTATAGTTGTTATGTTAATACTGTATTACAAACTTGGTTGTAACATTTTTTTCTTGCATTACAGATGGAACTGAATGGTTAACGATCGAAGCTCGTCGTTCAATAAATGAAATTCAAAGTTATTTTAAAATAAGACAACAAAAAGTGAAGCTGCCACCTTAAACCGAATGATCGCCTGGATCGCAAGTGTCTCGAAAACACGAAACTACATGCGAGAGTAAGCCTGAACACATCTCCAAAGTTCCAGGCAAATAACGCTAGTTGAATGCAAACAGCGACTGTCCGCAGTTGTCAAAATGTCCCACCCACACGGTTTAAGATACTCTCAGTACTCGTCTTCCGGGGCCGGTCCTCAGACGAGCAAATCATCCCAGTCATCATCACCAGCCGGAAACTCTAGTGGCGGCACTGGTCGTCCCGGCAGTAGTGCGGCACTCTCCGGACCACCACAGGTACCGCCCCCACCAGCGGTGCGCCCTCCAATGCTGACAACGTCTTCCGGATGTACGATGTTACCACCGCCTCCCCTACCACAGCAACAGCCCCAATCTAGTTCCCAGCAGGCTCAGCAGCAGCAGAGTCAACCTACACAAACTGCTACTTCGGCAAGCCCCAAGTATGCGGCAATAAGCGGTAGCCTATCCGGATCGGACACCGATGTTTCGACCTCGACGGAGAACTTGACCCAAGAGGAGCGATACGTACTACGTCACGCTCGCGTTGAACCACAGGGTGAGGAGAACATGCAAGGAAATGTCACGCCGGTAAACGAGATCCAGGGTCGATACATTTCCGATAAGTTTTCTGCGAACACCTCGTCGGATTCTACCCGGTATGCAACACCGAACAGCAGCCGTAGCATCTCGGAAACTCGGAACGCGATGCATGCATACGCAAACTGTGGGAACGATGGTTCGAACCGGAACTCCTTGGCCGGTACCAACTCCAACCGTAACTCCCTGAAGGAGCCGAACTCCAATCGTTCTTCAATGGACGTCTCCCAATCATCGTACAACACTCTAATCATCCATGATGACGGTTTGTACTCGATCCATGATGAAGGAATTTACTCGATGAACCGTGAGTACTCCAGTCCGCCACCTTACGTGAAAAAGGAACGTCCACGATCGTACGGGGAGCCTCAAACTCCGATGCAGGAAATTGCCGAAATTCCGGAGGATTATCTTAGCCAGAGTCACGTTCTGAAACATCTGGCTAAGGAGGTTAAACTGCCGTCACGAAACCGCGGTGATTCCAATACCCGTGACTCGGGCGTTTCGGAGAATACGGACTCGCGCGATCATCCTCCCAAGTACGGTCAGCACTGGACGACAGGACAAAGTGCCTCGGCGGATGCTGAGGCTCCTGCTTCACCGAACGCTAAGTTGAAAAGCAAAAGTCAACCGGATTTGACGCGAACGGACGATATCGATCCAGACGAAATTGAAGCCTTGTTCAAGGAGAATCAACTACTGAAGCAACAGCTCAACAGCTGCTTCCTGAAGGTCGCGAAAAGTCAGAAGGTAAGTCGAACGGAACGGAATAATTTTTTGGCAGCGTTGAGACCTCAACGTTATCTTTCATAGATGGAACAGGAAATTTCGAATATCTACCGCGTACATGAGGAGCTAGTGCAGTCCTGTGAAAGGCGGGAACGGCTGGAGAAGGCGGCTCGTAACCGTCTTCAGCAGGACTGCCGGCGACTACAGGAACTCAACCGAGCTTTCCGCGATCAGGTGGAAGTACTGCAGAATCAGTTGCTAGCTTCGTCGGACCATCAGTTGGGGCGATCGCAGCAAGACGTACTGATCTCGCAGCTAGTGACACAAAGTAAGTGTAGTTGTCTGTTTAGTCTCTAGTCTAGTGTACTATGACCTATGTTTCAGACAAATCACTAGTTGACGCTAACCGACGTCAGTGCATTGAGTTGCAAGCCCAGAATGCCACCTTGGAGGAACAGAGAATTCACATTAACGTGTTGGATACGGCACTGAAGCGTTTGGAAGAGGAGGTATTTTTATGGAGAATGAATGAGTTAACGTACTAAAACAGCTTCTTTGTTCACAGTGTCGCCAAAAGCAAGTATATGTGGAACGATGTGCACAGCTTCAGCACGCTCTTCAGTCGCTACAGAATGCCAGTGAAAGGCGCGAGCAAGCAGAGCGAAAGCTTCTACTGGATTACGACAATGATCTTCCCAATCGAAGCGGCAGCAGTACGACTAGCGAAACCGATAACCTCAAATGGCAACTGCGAGAAAAGGACGCACAGATAATGAGGTAGGTCTAGAGTAGTAGAGCATCCCCTTGATTCATCGACTTCGATTGACTGACTGACTTAATTTCAGACTCGAAGCTGAGTGTTCTAAATTGGAGCAGCGCAACCTGGAGGAGTCGAACGTTCGAAATGTTGCCAAGCTTGCGATGGAGCGAAACTCGCAGGAAACGGAGCGAATCATTGCGGAGGCAAAGCAGGAGAAGATTCGCTATCTGGACGAAGCACACTCCGCAAACCGGAAGGTAACGGAACTGCAAACTCGTCTGAAGCTGGTTGAGAATCGTTTGGCCGAGAAAGAGGCCATGATACGTGCCTATCAGGGACAGAAAAGTAAGTATGGAACTCGTGTGAGAAACGTTTAACAATACTAAGCAAAGTATGTTTTACAGTCTACGGTTCTACAAACTCCTACGGATCGTACAACCTATCTAGCGATAGCTTCGCATTGAATCCACTGGGAGCGTACAACTCGCAGGTTTCATACGACGTATCGAACAATTCGTTCGATGTGACAACAACGGCTTCTCTGTTAGATCCTAACTACGGACAAAACCCGTCTTCCAGCTTCGCTTCGAACTATGGACAGACGAATCCGAGTTTCAATCAAAGCTCGATCAACCTACAGACAGCTGGCAGCAATAGCTATAGTTCACCTAGCAGTAGTTCAAACTTCAGCACCAACTATGGTGCTAGTGAGCACACGACAATTTACGACTCGAAGAACTTTGATGCTCAGCGTAAATCCATCGACGAAAAGCTGAAGCAACTGGACGAACAGCTACTCAGCAAGGTGAGTGAATTGTCGATGGTTGAGAAGCATGGTAATCTGCTGAACAGGGCCCGACTAGCGGCAATGGCAGCCGCCAAGGGTAGCAACAATTCAGTGGTCGCTTCGTCCCGAGCTTCTGCCAGCGGAGCCACGTCGAGTTCCAGCTCGGCTGACTCCAACGGTAACCCACTAACAACGGTAACGGCCCGCAGTGTGCTCAATAACTCCGCTAACAACACTGTGTCCGTGTCTGCCTCTGCTTCCGTTCCCACCGAAACTTCCACGGTTAAGGTAAGCGAGAAGAAACATCTTCCCAAAACCATCTCAACGCCGGCAATCAATGCTTCCTCGTCGGTGACTCACAAGCTGATTCCAAAAAAGCCAACATCCTCTACGGGCGGAAGCGCCAAAAAGCTGTCCTCGTCCTGTAAGAACATTTCCTCGTCTTCTTCGTTGGCCGAGCAGGAAACGTTCTACTGATGTGATTAACGAAAGGATTCGACGCACGACTGACTTCGACTATTCGGTTATGAGCTTTCTGGTGACTTTGGTTTACAATTGTTGTTTTTGGTGAAACAGATCTTCTTTTTTTTGTCGATTTCTTAACCACACTTGAGATGATGCCGATTGATGACACTGCTTTTGAGGTTATATTGTCAGTCAATTTCGGTTTATAGTTTATTAGATCTGACTTTCACTGACTATCGGCGATAACCTCGCAGTTTTTTTTTCTTTCTTGCGAATATTTGGATAACATTCCTACAATGCAGATATCATCAGCATGACCATTCATTCCAACCATCTTTTTGTTTACTTTCCCATTCAATTAGTATGGTTCTATTGCTTGCGTATTTCTCAAAAACATTAATGAAAAAGCTATAAAGCGTCCGGATAATGATCGATATGACGTTTTGAAAAAAGAATCTTATGTCGTTTTCGCAGGGCAGTTTCATCAAACACTTTTCACAAAACTGTGTTGGATTCGCACTTAGCAACGGGGGTTTGAGCAAACCTAATATAAAGTTCAGGTTCGAAACTGACTCGATTTTCAGTTCAACAACGTTGACACTAGGTTCGAAACTGTCTCCAAACAAATGGTTTGACAGCAGTGAGGGTGGAAACTGGGTTAGGTTTGGCATTAAGCGAAAACGACATTAAAATGATTATCAAGCTTACGGTGATCCAAGCAATCGGTGTGAAGTTGCTTCGTAGAAAAGACGGGTGGGTAATGTCAGAGACATAACTGGATGTCGTGAATACGAAAACAACTGACATGCTCCTTAACACTTCCGAATATGAATTAGTTGATCAGTTGTATGAATTATGCAAGCATTCCCCTTTTTCACATTTTTCGCAAAAACAAAGAAGGCTCGATTACTGTGAATTTCACACAGCGAAAAGTGCAGAAATCTAATCAAACTGTTCTAGATTTGCACTAAACTGAGGATATTTATCTTCGATTTGCGAGCAAGAAATCCTAATAGTTCTTTAGAAAACTTTTAGAGCCATTAGAACGGCTGATTTTGTGTAATGCTGTGTCTCCACCGTTGTTTTTTCACCAATGCAAATGACTACCAGCTGTGACGTAATCGCTCTTGTTGGAAGCGAAACTAACTTTGCAAACGACACAAAATACATCTGCTCGTATTGGTGATAGAATCCAAACTGATTCAATTTTTGTTAAGAGGTTTCGTTTTACGTGATTTCGTTTGTAACTTTTTCAATAATGGGCGGTCCTAACGGCTATAAAAATAGCGGCATAGCGAATTTTAATTTCGATTATTTCATTTCGGATTTGCATTTCATTGAAAGAAACTATCAGGATGCTGTACGGGATTCATTCCTGCCTTTCAGAAGGACCAAATTGTGGAACTCACTACGATATTAGGCACTGTTCGGAACATTTTTCTCCAACGAATTGTTGTACAGCAGCAGATATTTCGTTCTCTTCCTCAGAACGCGTTCTGATTGGCTGGTGTTGACATGGGTCAAATGAGACAGGTTTTTCAATAGTGTACTATTGAAATACTTCAACGCTTTTGCTATACACGTTTAAGTTGAAAAATTTCGATTCTATTCGTAGTTAGATTATATAAATCCTTTCACAGATCACTGAGCTATGAGCTTTAAAAATACGAGTGAGGCAAACGCGCCTTATAAATTATCCTCTTTGATATTCATTTAAACCAAACATTTCAGAAAAGTTTAATTTTGAATTATTTGAGATTATGTCACACAACTAAAAATTTTATCATGAAATTGTGATCATATTTCCAATGACATGTAGCAAAAATTATGTTGATTCGTTAGATACAACAAGAGATATTCACGATCAAAAACTTTTGAAAAGGCACCCCATAGTAAAGTAAGTCGTATTCACGACAAAAGAATCTTATGTCGTTTCCGCTTGAGAAAACTTAAAATGACCCAGGGCAGTTTCATCAAACACTTTTCACAAAACTGTGTTGGATTCGCACTTAGCAACGGGGGTTTGAGCAAACCTAATATAAAGTTCAGGTTCGAAACTGACTCGATTTTCAGTTCAACAACGTTGACACTAGGTTCGAAACTGTCTCGAAAACAAATGGTTTGACAGCAGTGAGGGTGGAAACTGGGTTAGGCATTTGGCATTAAGCGAAAACGACATTAAAATGATGATCAAGCTTACGGTGATCCAAGCAATCGGTGTGAAGTTGCTTCGTAAAAAAAAACATTGCGTCAATTGGCAACAGTTGCTATCAGTGATGCCACTTTTCCCTGAGGTGAAATCCGTAGATTTGGTTTTAAGTGTACTCATACTCATATGTTTGCATAAAATTATTTTCATGTCGTTTATTTAACCCCACACGTAAAATGGGGCTCTGAGCCATAAAGACAGGCTTCTTGTAGAAATGAGTGATCGGTGGCGAATTACTTATATAACTTGACAGGCCAACAATAGTTATGAAGATGACGTAATAATATTTTAAGTGTTTTTTTCCGGATAATGGTCAGTAAGTCATTTGTCAACACCTACTTTTAAGAGTAATTTCTGAAATGTTGAAATCGTCTGGCTGATGAAACATTTCGTTTTCGATTACTGTTATAATTAACTACCAGTGAGTGTTAAGTCATCCAGAATCTTTCTTTAAAATGAATTTTGACAAATGGATCATGGATGGATAAAAACCCCAGATTTAATTATTTCCCGTAGATATCTGGAGAAATAATGCAAAATCCGTAGGTTTCAAGAGGTTCATCCGTAGATCCGTAGAAAAAGCAGAAATCCGTAGATCTACGGATAAATCCGTACGGTTGGCATCACTGGTTGCTATGCTGAAAACCACTTTACGAATGTTTACAGCAAAAATTACCAGCTGGAAGTTTTATATTGGAGATCTATAATAGAACTGAAAATGGAACATACCTATCTCCAGTAAGTAGTGTTAGTTTTATTTATTCGAACAGTTCTACTGTCAAATTTAAAACTCATATACGCTGCTGTTCTATTTTTTGTATTGTAAGTTTCATTGTCGGTTAGAAAAGATTGCGATGCGATAAGATAGCGACAAAATGCCGCAAAGATAACGAAACTATCATTCGCATCGATTCAACCCTTTCGAGACCACGAGCCAGAAAAAATATTTTTTTTAAAATTGACCGTTACAATGACAAATTTCTATTAGCAGAATAATTATTAGGTAAACTTCAATCATAATGAATTCATTTTGATAATGCGTATGTGATGTGCTATCGGCTACAACTTGCACGGATTTTTTAATGCGTGTGCTATTCGAAACAAAAATCGACTATTTAACTATAAAAATAAACTATTACAAAAAATTGTAAATCGTCCACTTTAAAAAGTTGGTCGTCTTCATGTAACGTCTTGATGTCTTCAATGAACAATGAAATAACACTTGTCGCTAAGGAATATTACCAGTTGAAACTGCAATTGACCTCAATCCACCCGTCGATAAATTTTTCTTGTGGCTCTATAGAGCTGGTTCATTTCAATACAACTGACAGCGAAGGGGTTAAAACAACTGTCCAATATTCTGGCAAAGATGCCAGGTAAAATTTGGGGCGTCTTCGTACAAGAAATGCTCCTATGTGAGGTCAAAATTTAAAATTATGACGAGAAAAGCCAAACAAAAACCCTACCGTAATAGCAGTAGTCATTAAATTGGACGAATGTTTATAAAAACTTCGAAAATCTGCAAAAAAAGTCTGTTTAATTGCAAAGTCTGCTAGCAAACGAAATCGCAAATTTACATACCAATCAGCAAATCTGGCATCTGTGGTTCTGACGCTCATTATTTCGCTATTCTTCAACGATTCCGTCACATTCTGTGTCCAGCTGAAAACCACTATATTTTTGAAACACGAGTAAATCGCTGCTGCGGGGTTGCCAGTTTTTCTTGTTATAATTTCAAGATTTGAACCATTCTTTTCTTATGCTCTGTTTCATTGCATATCTGTGTTTTACACAATTCGTAAAATGGTACACAGCACAAGTCACTTTTTGGGATTCCGGTTCATTTCCCATCAGCAAGTGGTAGTTTCTCTTTAGACTATAGTCGCACGTTAATTTAGATTTTCATTAATTTAAAGAACTGATTGAAAATCCAAGGTTTGACTTAGATTTGAAAGTCTAAGTCTAAGGAAAACACGTTCACAAATTTTATGTATTAACATAGTCGATTCAAAATGCTATCACTTTACTGGATTGAGTTGTATTTCTTTCCATATAAATGCTTCATTGTTTGAACAAAATTTTTGACGCAAACAACGAAGAACCATAGTTTGTACAAAAGTCACCAGAAACAGACACCGATGACATACAGAAAAGTTGAACGATTAACAGTCAGTACCTTTGTTGATACAACTTTCTAAGTCAACATTATTAACGACAGCTTCAAAACTATGTAGTAGCTAGAGATCAATACGTCTTGTTTGCAAATGATAGTTTCTTTCTGATTTATTTTTTTCTTTACGAACAAACGAACAAAAATCGATGTGAAAAATTCAAAAGATATTAAGTTTTATCAGTCTGTGTTCAACTTAAACCACTGTGACAGTTGTTTTAGAAACAAGCATCGAGATCGCAGTAGCCATGTGTTAAAATTCACATTTGAACAAAACGACCGAAGCCCTTTATTTCAAGGCATGCTTAGTTTCGTCACCTTAACTTCCGTACACTGTGAGTTCCATAGCTTGAAAAGATGAAAAAAAATTCAAAGTGACTATCATTCGCCGAGAGCTCTAGATATATTGAAGACCGTATTTTTTCCGGTCCTACTTGTAAATAAATTCTGTACGGGTGAACAAAAGTATACAATAGACAGAAGCGATTAGGGTTTCACTACGCACATTATCAAACATTCTTTGAAGATACAAAAAAACGACGGCAATTCGAGAGACTGATAGTGACTATTGAGGAATGAAAAAATGTTTTTTTTCTATAACACAAAGATCTGATTTGCAATCTATGAAAAAAATTCTCACTTTCAGACAATAGTGAAGAGCCCCCGATAGAGCAACAGATGAATCTTACTTTATTTTAACGAATGAAGAAACAGGAGCCTTACACTATAAATGTAAAAAAATAACACCAAAACCAAAGATAAAATAAGACTCGCACATAGAAAATGCTGAATTCTCCTTTGCTCTAAATCGGAAAAATCTGGATTGCACAACTAATAGCCCCACAGTCAAGGCTATTCAATGTGGGATCTTTTCATCTGTGAATCAGATTCAAAAAAAAAAATATAACAAAGAACAAAAATGTGTTCTAGTATTTGTTTCTTCTCAATTGTGTACGATACGATAATATTTCTCACACAAACAGCTTACTTTTGTTAACTTTTTAGGTTAAGTGAACTAATTTATTTGTAAATAAGACGCAATAAACGCTGTACTAAGCAAACAATCTAGACGTAGCCGCCGGAAGTAAGGAAGCAGAGATGCCTTAAATTACAGAAAACAAACATCTAATCTGAACAATTTATTACCCTCGTCGGTAAGGTGGATGTAACTGGAAGTAAACACCTTCGTAATGTTCAGAAAGTTAGTAGATGGATTAATTTAGAATTTGACTAGATTTGTAAAATTCTAAGTAAAATTAACCCAAATAATGCAGTGAGATAGCTCATAGTCAATTAGAGGCAGTACAGATCGACAAAAAAATCATTCATTTTTTACTAACTGATTGATTCATTTTCTAACAATATTCTGAATAGTACCGGAGTACTACTTTTTCATTGAGTACACCCACTTTACGAACGCAAGGCTTTAACACACACACACAATATAAACTGTTGGATTTGGATGTCTGTTTTTTTTTTCTTCTTAATGTAAGAATAACAATCCTACCTAGTAAGTGCCTTCAGAAATTCGACACAATCGAGTACAGAAATCATGCATGAGAACCCCGTTTACGTAAAGTAAATAGCAGATTAACCGAAAGACTAAATCCGTTAAGAAGTGCTAACGTTTTAGGCCTGCAGCCGGTTCCGACAAATCGCTTATATTTACATAAAATACATATATTATGATCATAAATTAATATACACAAAATGACAAATCTTTTTGATAGTGAATAAATATTGTTGAAATGAATAAAAACCAACTGCGTGTGTTTTGTTTTTATTTTCGTTTTTTTTTTCATTACTCGAGCGCACCTCATCCTCTCCTTCCGTTGCACAGCTGCAGCTTTGTGGTGTTTCTGTTTACCCTATTGTTTCTAGTTTGTTGATTGGTGTGCATTTGACAGCTCAACCTCCTCCATATAATTTCCCGATTGACATACAAGCGAAACAGAACGAGAATAGAATGGCTTTTACCCACAATCAGTGCAAGCGCTTAACAAAATCGCATTTGTTTTGTTTAGTTTTTTTTCTGAGTGTAAAAGTCGAAACATAATGTTGCAAGACAGATGGCCATGGATTGCTTCGATTGGGCGGCCATTGGTCAAGCTCCTTTGGAAAACATGTGTTCAAGTTTTTTGTTATTAACAGTTTTTGTGTGCTTGACTAGCGCAGGATACGGCACAGAACATATGGAAACAGGGTAAGTACAATTTCTATTATTATGCAAGGGTTAATACAACTATGTTGCACGTGTCAAACGTCTCATTTCATAGTATTTCATTCTACCAACGAGACCCTTTTTCATGCAGAGTGTGCGACCTAGCGGTTAGGTGAAGAATTGATATAATAGTTATGTTCGGTTAGATATCTGTTCAGTATTCCTTAAAAGATTGTCAATGCAGAGTAATTTGTCATTTGGCGGGTGTTTAACGTTGGGAAAATCTTCGCTAATATTAAGAGACAATTTCGAGTGGAAGATCTCAAAGTGCATTTAACGGTAGATTGCTAAATCACATTTGCTTTCATCCACAAGAAACCACTCTTTTTTCATCCAAAATTATTACATAACAGAATAATGACCAAAATACTTTTTCATCTGTCTGTGGAATTTTGACGTAGGACTACGTCTTTCTTTTCAATACTCGCCTGGGTGTATTTTCAAAATTTCACATTTCGATAGCGTTAACTTTTCCCATGTTTGAGTAGGAACGAATGGAAGAAGGTGTAAGATTGTTTTTAATAGCACGTTTATTACGTATACGTTGTTTAAATAGTGAACATAAAGGTCTCAACATGAAACTTGAAAATTAACCGAACCTATAAATAGGCCCTGCTGCATGTTTGCTAGCTTCAGTCTATGATAAGCCATGAACGGAGACACATCGAGTGCGCAGATCGCCATCTACGTCAACACAGTAGAACTACACCCAGCATTATTCAACTGGTGCTCTAGTCAATGGCGAATATGAGGCTCCGTTCCTCAAGCCTAAACGCAGAAAAACACAATAACTGGTTCTTTTGTGAGCAGTTCTGCTGCGGGACGTTTGCACAGTGTATTTCGCTTAAACATTGGAGCAAAATATACCGATTTGTTTGGTGCAAAGTTTGAACTGTGCACTAAATTGATTTTAAATTCAGATCTGCAAATTTAAACAGTTGAATGGCAGCTTATAGCTCTTTTGTAAATATTCATGGCCCTTAGAAGGTGCAGTTCACAGCAGCGGAGAAATTTTCACAAATCATTACTAATGTCTACACACTCAGGTGAATGTAACTGATTTCGGCTACACCGATTTTAGAACTCCGGTTCCAGTATCGAATCGTTTCTCAAAGCTCAATTATTTTCTCAAAAAGGCCAAATCGAACTTCAAAAACAAAAATTAAAGGACTTAAGGTCCCATACAAAATTAGTAAATTTTATCCGATTCTGGAATTACAGGATGATGAGTTTTTAAAATTTATACAGATAAAGAAGATATAAATTGTTTGGCGTATTAACTTATGGCCATACGAATCATTTTGGGTTATGCTTGTTCCTGAATACCGGCTCTGGGAGTATCGTAAATAATGGCGAAAAACTCTAAAGTGGAACTTACTTCAACATCTCATTGAATGTTCAATCGATTGTCACGCGCTTAGAATCAATTAAATTTGATTTGATCCGATTTACGATTGAAATCTCAAATTGCCGCTTGAAACGACGGTCATTAAAATAATGTCATGGGGAATAAAACACCGAAGAATATCCATGTAAAAAACACATGCGGATTGATAAAAAAAGGAATCATCTCACTGCTAGGTGGATTAATCACGTTTTTTTCTTATATATACCGAAAGTTTTCATCAAAGAATTACCGAACAGCGAAAATAAATCAAAACGTGTCAGGCTAAATTTAGATTCTAAGTAGAATCAATTATTTTGAAGTAGAATTTTTAGCGATAAATTACTTTATTTTAAATTTTAAAGACAATATTGCGAAAAATCAGTACATCTGTTGACACGAATTACTTTGATATTGTTATTGACAAAATTGAAGATGAATTTGATAACTGATTTTTTCAACTACTACATGGAATCAAAAGTCCCGGAACTCTCACAGAAAAGACGTGAATAGTTTCGAACCGTGTATATTTTTGGTGAGAACAAGCCTCTAGATGGCCCAATATCAAATTTCATGAAATCTATCCACTAAAGTTTGAATAACAGCTGATCGTGCCAAACGAGTTCTAGTTTTCATCATTGCACCAGTTCATTCATGCATAAAAGCAATGGTAAAAATGAATGATTTGCGGTACGGATCGGTCCACCATCCCCCGTATTTTTATTTTATTTGGAGCAGGAAAAAGCCCGCTGGAGCTGAAATTTACAATCTCTCTCTCCAGCAGGCATAAAACCTCCTCATCTTTTTATATCAACAGATTACAAAGATCCAACAGATAGGTATACTGCTTAATACTAAGGGTTTAAAGTAAAATTACTCCCGGCGAGGGTCAAGAGTGACTGGACGGTGACGTTGAAGGCCGCATCCTGCTGTCCGTGAGGGTCCACGGGAAAAGCCCCAAGTCACAAACACTCGGCGGGTGTCCGGCATGCTGGACATCAAAGAGAGTGGCCCTCGGAGAGCGGTAAATAATAGCAGTGCAGGAAAAAAGTAGAGAAAAAGAGAGAAGTGAATATTGTAGTAAATGGAATTACGAAGGGATTCGAAGGGGTGGAAATGGGGGAAGGGGCGGGGGTCGATTCGAAAGAAGTTGAAAGCGGCAAAAGATCAAATTAATTGTCTCAAAAGATGGTGAAAAGATGAAGAAGGGGGATGCAAATGGTGTTAGTAACATCATAAAGATCTAGTTAGTTCCGAAGAAGATGGTGGACAGCCGGGGGATTGAGAGAGTCGAGCGGATGTTAGAAACAAACCTAATGGTGAATATTATTCTTGGTTGCATAATCGATAGAGAATGGAAGCAGACTTACTAAGGGAGCACTAAACTAATCTTGTGTATTAGATACTAAATTAACCCTAAAGCTAAATCTAGAAATTAAGTATTGGAGTTGGAAGGACCGTTTGAGATTGTGTTTTAAAAAAATGTTTTATGGTATTGCGGTCCCGGGTTGGCGGTTCAATGCGTAGGGCGCTGGTCTTACAAACCAGTTGTCGTATGTTCGAGCCCCGACCTGGAAGGATTCGTAGTGTCAGTAGAATCGTAGCACCAGCCATGCACTGGTTCTGTACAGTCTGAATCGGCTGCGAAGTCTGTTGAAACAGAAGGTCAAATTCCACTATAGGAATGTAATACCAAGGCTTTGCATGGTATTGCGAGACAGGGTAAAATCATGAGAACATACATACATGAGAACATCGATTGAATAGACGACACATACTGGAGAAAGGTTCATTATAGCCATAATTAGTGCGAGCGGTTTGAATTCTCAGGAATTGATGAGATCGAAGATATCGCGAATGAATATTTAAATTCAGTTTGCCTAAAAATTCGGGGCAATCAATTTGAGATTGCAACAGATCTGCCACGAATATTGCCCTGGAGAGATCTCGGCGAACAGATAACAGGTGTAGATCGATCAGTTTACAGCGTTTCTGGTAGCTTGGGAGGTTGTTGGGATCTCTCCAAGGAAGACTACGAAGAGCAAAGCGAAGAAATTTACGCTGAACAGCTTCGATGCGATTGATGTCCAGTTGATAATAGGGGGCCAAGACGACAGAAGTGTATTCTAGAATAGAACGAACCAGTGCGCAATGTAGTAATTTTAAGCAATATATGCTTTTAAAGTTCTTTGTGACTCGAAAAATAAAACCAAGTGTTTTGGAAGCCTTAGAGATAATACACTCGACGTGATGTTTGAAACTAAGTTTAGAATCCAAAAGAACTAAAAGCAAAGTCTTGGCATTACATTCCTTTCGTGGAATTTAGCCTTTCTGTTTCAACAGACTTCGCAGCCGATTCTTAGCGTACAGAATCATTGCATGGCTAGTACTATGGATCCTACTGACACTATGAATCCTTCCAGGTCGAAGCTCGAACATACGACAGCTTGCTTGTAAGACCACCCTCCTATGCATTGAACCGACAACCCGGGACAAAATAACTCCCAGGTCCTTTTCAGTCGATTCTCGCTTGAGGATAGTTCCGGAAATAGTATAGTTAAAAACTATGGTTGTGCTTTTGTGAGTAAAAAAGATCACGGAACATTTAGATGGGTTTAATACCATTCTATTGAGGTCGCACCAGTTGGAAAAAATATCCAACTGTTTTTGTAGGAATCTGGCATCTTCGTGATCTTTAATAAGATGGAACAATTTAAAATCGTCGGCGAAAGATAATTTCAAGCATTGCATCGAATGGTTCAAATCGTTCAGATAGAGTAAGAATAAAAAGGGTCCAAGATGACTGCCTTGAGGTACACCCGAGTTAGCTCGAAAAGGTGCAGCTGTACAGTCTCCGATTTTAGTTATCATACTACGACCAATCAGGTACGAATGCAACCATTTCAAAAATGATTAATTGAATCCAAGTCTGTTCAGTTTAGCAATAGCTATTTGGTGATTTATTTTATCAAAAGCAGCGGAGAAGTCTGTATGTATGGCGTCAACCTGCTGTCGCGCCTGTAGCGACTGAATTACGTAGGATGTATAACATATCAGGTTTGTAGATGTGAATCGTTTTGGCATAAAACCGTGTTGAGTTGATATGTAGCTAGAGCAGTTGTGGGTAATGAAATCCAAAACGATTATTTCAAAAAGCTTAGATACAGTACATAATGCAGCAATTCCGCGGTAATTTGATATATTACTTTTATCACCTTTTTTAAATACAGGAAAGATGAACGATTTCTTCCATGAATTAGGAAAAATTCTGAGCGCAAGGAAATATTGAATAATATCATCAAAGGAACCTGTAGACTTTCCGAGCAATTCTTAAGAATAATGGAGGGTATTCCATCAGGTCCAGCGCTTGATGATCTTTTCAGTTTAGTTAAGGAAGCTTTCACCATATCTATGGTAATAATGGGATGGGGACCAACGGGGGGCGCAAAGGAACATTGTTGGCAGCTTCGAAGTTGTTATTACTAGCCAGATTTTCTTCACAGAAAACGCTGCTGAAGTGTTTGCCAAAGAGATCACAGATATCACGCGGGGTCGTTGATTGCAGAGTACCGAGTGACATATGATTAGGTAACCCTGATTCCATTCTTTGTTCATTAACGTGATTCCAAAACCTTTTAGGGTGGGATTTAAGGTTCTTCTGAATGCGACATTCAAAGGCACAGTGAAGCGATTTATTCAATCGTTTATAACGATTGTTGTGGAACAGATAATAAGATCTAGAATGAAGAGTAGGCTTTTTGGTGAAATTCCTCAAAGCGCATCGTTTGGCTCGTTTAAAACATTTAGGGGTTTTTTGTTTTGTGCAAAAAAGCACATATTTAGTTTCAACTTTCTTTGCGTTTCGCCTTCGGCTCGTCAGTGCTTAAAGCAGTGCTCGTTTAAAACGCTTCAAAGTTCGGTTTGACCACGGTGAACAGTTCAAATGCTGATCAAACAGGGACATATCATTGATGCGATCAGGCGGGATATAAAGAACACAAATATAGAGCATGTAATCTGAGAACATGAGAGCAGGTTTTGTGCTAAATTTGTTTTTCAATGTGATATATTATTCTTTCCTATCGTTTAAAAAATTGCCGCTGTTTGTTTGTATTCTTCAGACCTGGCCCCCAGTGATTGGGGTCACTGCAGAAAAGGAAACCTATTTTGAAGGTCTTGACAAATCATCAAAATATGGGAGGACCGATGGGTCAAGTGTATCGCTCTAGATGGAGATTATACTAACGAGTAAAAAAATTGTCACGATACAAATTCGTATTTTTCTTGTTTTTGTCTAAGATCCATGAAAACTACTAAATACATCAATTAGGCGCATGTTTGTAAGTACACGTTGTTCCGTAGTTTAAATGTTGTTTTCATTAACATTGCCAAAAGTGACACTGCTAGAAATTATATTCGATCGATAACTAAAGCTAACCTGTATTCTGCATTACTTGAACAGAGAGGTCTGTGCTGCTTTCCAAGCCTAACAACGAAAAAACCAATTCAGCCACTTCTTTCGGATGAGGTTTCGGTATTGTCAACGAATAACAGCGATAGTTTCCTGCAGGTAATCAAGTTTATTGAATGTGTGTCAAGCTTGGTTTAATAACGCGTTTTCGAATTTCCAGAATCTTGCTAACATCGATCAGCGGGATCGAGAAAGACAAGATCGACGTGAGCAGGAAAGTAGCGCTAGTGGTGCAGTTGGTTCGGGTGCTAGCGGAGGAGCAACGAAACCCGAGGACATGATGTTACTGGAAAAGCAAGGACGCTGCTCGCAAAAGCTACGTAGTAATCAACTGAGCAATTTGGCACACGTGACGCAAACATGCGGCCAGAACATGACTGATATCAGTAATATTGGAGGAAATAAGGTTAGTTACGAGACAAGAGAACAAACAAACATTCAAGTCACATTTTTTCCGATCCCAACACAGGTTCCTAAGATATTGTCGAATATTGCACAGCAAGCCGGAGGAATTCTGCCTCAACGAAAAGATCGCGGTTCGTCCTTGCCTCCGAGTGCTCTTCCGCGGCCACCCCGGAGTTTGAAACCTCCGCGTAAGATCGAATATGGTCGTTTGAGTGATTCGGAAGGCAAAAAGCGAGCGGAAACACCACTCAAAACGGACGCCCAGAAAGATTACGAGCTGAAGACATCCAGTTTGAAGAGAGCCACCAACGGAGGAGGAGCATTCGGCAAAAGGGAATTTTCCCCCGGGAAAAGCTATCTGGAAATGAAGGACACCTTCCAACTAGCAAAAGATTATGGCGCTTTGAAGTCGAAAAACTACGGTTCAGTAGGCAACACATCACTGGTGCCAATGAAAAATGATAGTAAGTTCGTGTTCGGTTCCAAGTCTAGCAACACCACTGCCAATAGTTGTGAATTCTCGAAACCGGACTACACTTCCACGAAGAACTATCAAAGACTTGAAGAGCAAAGTCCTCAAATGCGCAAAAGCTCCCTGGACACTGCAACCATGAAGCGCTCTCTACTGCCAAATGTTCGCAAGTTAAGCTCAGCCACTGTCAAAGGTTCGCGTGATTCGTTAAATTCGGCCTCCAGTGGATCGAACAATTCCAACAACTCTAACCAAATCTCTCGCTCGAGCCCAATTCATTCGAACAACAGCGGAGGAGGAGGCGTTAATCCGCAACCATCGCTTGTTTATCATCATCACAATCACCTTCACCACGGCCGAACACCACCTCGATTCATTCACCATCAACCGTCGACATCGGCGGAATCCACGAAGTCATCAGTGAATCCACCCTCGCCACAATCACCGACGACAATCAACTATCAACAGTCACCGTTTTTCAACAACAAACTGAGCCCGAGTACGACTTCGAAGCTTCCGCAACAACAACAACATAAAACTACTACCTTGCCTAGTGCCAGTATTCTTCATGCGGCCGTTACTGCTTCGGCTACCTCGGCTATCGGACAACAAACTACGGCTTCCCTTCCGCCGAAACCGATGACGGATGCGAAATCTGGTTTTGGCAATGCAGGATCCAGTACTTCCGGCCAACGGAGGGGAAGTAGCTTGACACGAGGGGAGAACAAATATCGGATTCAGTTTTGAGTTCGTGAAGCCAAGGACGACGTAGATTTTTTTCTGTATTAAATTCTGAATCATTGAAAGGAACTTTTTCTCGAAACTAGTTTTAACAGCTGTAGTATTTCTCTTTTTGGATGAACTAAATTTGTACACAGCGGCAATTTTTTAAAACGATAGGAAAGAAAAATATATCATATTGAATAACAAATTTAGCACAAAACCTGTTTGAGGGATTCCAACTGTTGCAGTCGATCGCGATACTCTAAATTAAATGATATTTGGATACAGTTGCCAGCAAAAGAGATTGTGTCACTGAACGAAGTATGTCGCTTGAGATTAGATGCTTGCTAAACAACGGCTCACTGGTGACATGTTCGCTCTAGAGACTCTTATCTCTCAGTCTCAGTAAATCCGAAAAATCAGCCGCCATTCCGATCTTTAGGTGTCGTTCTACCGTTACGTATGTCAAAGTGATTAATGAATAAATATTACTGGTAGTAGCTGTCAGGTTCGGAGTGCTTTGGTCAGCTCATCGCTAGGAACTGCAATCAATTATTTATCAAGCCTTTGTATGGATCAATAGTTTCCAATCAACTGCTGATAGTTCTTCAAGTGTGATTGGTTGAGCGCGAGAGTGTAATTAGTTAATTGGTAAACATGTTGACCAAATGAAGTATTAAATTCGTTCTAAAATTGCGCAGCGTTGAAGTTGTTTACACAATTTTACTAAAACGAGAATTGGTCAGAAGACAATGTTTTGCACGGAAAAGTTCGTCTCTCACTAATAGCTAAGGAATTTGTGGGGTCAAACCAAGCGTGACACGTAACTTTGAGAAGATGATGGAAACATACATCGGACTGGAAAACCAAAGCTAGGCGTATCGGGCTGACTAATTTCTTTCTCAAGCTGTCAAGACAAACATACTCGGAGAAGATCTGATTTATTGAAATTAAAGATACATTGTTCATTGTTGAAAAAAATTAGAAAACGCTCCGTAAAACATTTAAAAAACGCTCCGTAATCGGATGTTCGGCGAAGCTTCCGTTTGATGTCGGAACAGGAGCGTTGTACTACGGCCTTTATGTCAACTTTGCGAATGCATCTCTTGATTCTACCAATCAACTGTTAGCAATTCGTGGCTATCCAGTTATTTTTGTACACCAAGGAGCTCAAAACCTCGAAGAAATATTCGATTAGGCGACACTGAGGTAGATTTATCGGGTTGTGGTTTTTGGGTACAAATGGGATCGAATGGGTATTCAGGAACAATTGTGTTTTTTGACGCAATGCGATGACGCTTTTTCCCGCCGAAACACGTATTGTCCATCAGTATGATGTTTTTGAAAAAAAACAGGATCAAAACTTTCTACAAACATTCGTTCTGGTACACATCTTGATTGATTGCCAACCCAGATGGCTTGAACCATGGCTTAGAGATGCCTTTCTCGGAAATGACAATGTACAGCATCACTTTCTGTTCAAACTTAGGTTTAAACTTATATTTTATGTTCGGATGTACAGTAGAACTATCCGTTGAATAGTATCGATCGTTTGCGGGAATCTGCGTCTTCGAAACTTTCGTCGTCCAAAACAAAACTTTTTCCGGAATAATTTTTAATCAAACAACGGCATTGGAATTTCAGCGTTGAAATCTGTGCGTCAGTATATCCCGGGGCTCGTGTCTTCTTTCGGTACTTTATTCCGAGTGTTTTCAATGTTTTGCAGATGTACTGGTGAGAACAATGGAACTTTTTTGCGGCATCCATTTGAAACCTTGTTGTTGAAGGCACGAGAAAGAGAACAAAGTGCTTTTGCGTCCATAATTTTGGCTGGTCTTCCACTACCTTCCTTACGAGCAGTTGTTGGGCATCTTAAGATATTGTAAACTATCGAAGCCGCAACATTTTTGCTTTTAAAATGTTGTACAGTATACAATTTGCCGAGATTTCTGTGCAGTTCGTAGAACTGTAACAGTTCGGCTGAAAAGTTCGTATCGTTTAATAGAAACACACATTTTTTTTGCCAAAATTCGTTTTTATTATTCAACATAATTGCCGTCAGAGGCGATACAGCGATTATAGCGATCTTCCAACTTTTCGATACCATTTTTGTAGTACGATTTGCCTTTGCCTCAAAATAGGCCTCAGATTCAGCGATTACCTCTTCATTGCTTCTAAATTTTTTACCAGCGAGCATTCTCTTGAGGTCTGAGAACAGGAAAAAGTCACTGGGGGCTAAATCTGGAGAATACGGTGGATGAGGGAGCAATTCGAAGCCCAATTCGTTCAATTTCAGCATGGTTTTCGTTGTTGTTTTTGATCGATTGTGAGCTCACGCGGCACCCATTTTGCACAAAGCTTTCTCATATCCAAATATTCGTGAATAATATGTCCAACACGTTCCTTTGATATCTTTAGGGTGTCAGCTATCTCGATCAACTTCACTTTACGGTCATTGAAAATCATTTTGTGGATTTTTTTCACGTTTTCATCGGTAACAGCCTCTTTTGAACGTCCACTGCGTTCATCGTCTTCGGTGCTCATAAGACCAGTACGAAATTTTGCAAACCACTTACGAATTGTTGCTTCGCCCGGTGCAGAGTCTGGATAACACTCATCAAGCCAATTTTTGGTATCGGCGGCACTTTTTTCCATCAAAAAGTAGTATTTCATCAACACACGAAATTCCTTTTTTTCCTTTTTTTTCACAATAACAAAAGTAGCTTCACTCAAAATGCAATATCTCACAAACTAATAATCAGACAGCTGTCAAATTTATACACGTATCTATTGAAGGTTGGTACTAACTGAAAATGGTATGGATTTAATTCTAGTGGCGCCCTCTCATAGAAACGATACAAACTTTTCAGCCGATCTGTTACAATGCGCTCGCGAAATACTTCGTGTTTCGACGGCATTTTGAGCAAAACTAAACAAGCATGAACAAAACAGAAAATACTAGCAGAATGCTAACACATACACACTCTTAGTTCTTTCTGAGCTCGTTTGTTGGTGAGCATACAGGCCTCGAAAAAATTCCAAAATTTTAGTTGCCACCCGTTATAAATGTGTTGAAATCAAAGTGCATGAGAGACGCACCCTTCCACGTATATTTTAAAAACTTCTATGACATCGAGCTGGTTGACGTGTTCGGGTATTTGGGCTATTATCTACAAAACGCTTATTGATCCGGTTCTAAAAAAATTTCGTGTTTTAATTGTACACTGCTTCTTGATGGGAAAAATACCGTTCAAGCGAAGCAATGGCTTGAAGTGTTTCGGAGACTCCGCTCCATCAGAAACAACAAAATTGTTTTGAATAATCGAAAAGTGAAATTGCATGAATAAGCTAACATCATAAAGATATCAAAGGAACGTGTTGGCTCTATATTGCATGAGTATTTGACTACGACAAAGCTCTGTTCAAAGTAGGGGCCGCGTTTGCTCACTTTTGACCAAAAACGAGAACGTGTTGATGATTACGAGCAATGTTTGGCCATGTTTAAACGTAACAAAGCGGAATTTTTGTGTCGATATGTGACAATGGATGAAACATGGATCCAAGCCGGAATAAAAACGATCGTTATCTGAGTGTACAGCAACTGGTGAACCTCGCTCAAAGCGCCCGAAAGCACAACAATCGGCTGGAAAGGTCTCGGTAGTGCATGGTGCAATATTTATCGACAATCTTGAGAAAGGAAATACCATTAAATGTGAATATAGCGTTGTTGGAGCGTTTGAAGGCTGCGATTGGCAAGAAACGACCACATATGGCAAAGGAAAAACCTGTTTTAATCCACCTAGTGGTGTAATGATGCCTTTCTCATGTACATATAATATTGTGGTATTCTATTCAAAAATTTTCTCTTCGATTTTTGAAAGAAACCAAGTGATTGTTTATGCATAACATACAGAATAAAACAGTGCTTTGATTGCGTAAGTCATCCTTAAGAAAACGAAATGGGTTCACTATTATATGCACTTCCGGCACCAGAACCCGAGAACCGGTATAATCAAAGTCGGTTCGTACGGCCACCAACTAACATGACACACAAACTCTTCTAGTACGCACCCTATAATTCCAGAAACGGAAGTCGGATCCGGATGAAATTCAGGAATTCCGTATTAGACCGGAACACCTTCCATTTGAATCTAAGTTTGTGGAAATCGGTCAAACCATCGCTGAGAAAAGTGAGTGAGATCCATTTTGGTATATATGACCACTATTTCCGGTACTTCCGGAACCGGATACCGGGAACCAGGATAGCCGGAATCGGTTTGTTTAGTTGCCTACTGATAATGACTATCGATTTGTGTAGTTTTGAGACCAGTTTAGAAAAATTTTCACGTTTTTTGCTTCGCCGGTTTAAGTGACGGTGTACAATATTGAACACACTTCACCCTATAATTCCGGAACCGGAAGTCGGATCCGGATGAAATTCAGGAATTTCGTATGGGACCACGAGACCTTTCATTTGAATCCTAGTTTGTCAAAATCGGTTCAGCCATCTCCGAGAAAACCTGGTGAGATTTTTTGACACACACACACACACACACACACACACACAGACATTGCTCAGTTCGATGAACTGAGTCGAATGGTATATGACACTAGTTTTCACTAGTCGGGTTTTCAAGTGATTGCATAACCTTTCTATATGAGAAAGGCAAAAATTGTTTCATCGAGACAACGCATCTTGTCACAAGTCAATCAAAAAACTGGCAAAACTACATGAATTAAACTTCGTATTGCTCCCACATCCACAGTATTCGTCAGATTTGGCTCTCAGCGACTACTGGCTGTTCGCAGACCTGAAAAAAAGCTCGCCGGTAAGAAATTTCGTACGAATAAGGAGATTATCGCTGAATCTGAGGTCTACTTAGAGGTAAAAGTAAAATCGTTCTACAAAAGTGGTATTGAAATGATGGAGCGGCGCTGGAATGATTGCGTTGCTTTTGATGGATGTTGATGAATAAATTGAATTTCGAACCAAAAAAATCGTGTTCTCTTTGTTAGACCCGGGACTTTTCAGTCCGTGTGTTAAATGGGACAAAATTTTATTTAAATCAAAAATGATTTTTTTCTGAATCGATTTTAAATTTTTAAAGTCAATTTTTTCACTGTAGGATTCGTTAAGGACTTCTTTTCAATATTTTTTTTCTGTTATTCAATAATTTGACAGTTTTTGTAAAAATCACTAGTACAAAGCTTTTTCGTAGGATTTGTCGTTTTTCCACTTTATCTTTTTGAAAAAAATAGGTAAAAAAAGGTTGACTCTTTACAAAAAACAGTCTAGATCAATTCTACATCTAGAAAACGAAGTATGCAAAGTGGCATTTTGTGACAAACTCTACATTTTCAGAAAGTTTCATTCAAATCTGAGAGGGTACTGCCAACATTTTTTCGAGTTAGCGCGAAATTCGTCAGCACTGAAAGAATGTTTACTGCATAATATCGGTATTGCATGTACATTTTATATCAGCACTTTAAAATCATATCAAACAAACTATGATGCTACGTAACTGCAGTGTTTTTAGCCAAACATTTATCTAATCTTTTGGACAGATGTCTAAATAGACCGACAGAGTTGGATAAGTTACACGCCATTCCCAGGGGAGGCGAAAAAACATTAAAACAGAGAAGAATTACAATACGTCTTAAGTATACTCTACGTCTCACCTAGACCCGCCTTGTGTTAGTTTTCGAATTTGACCAATATTTAACGAGTAAAATAGATTACAAAATACGAATACAACTATTTAATAACTGTGAAATCCGTGAGATGGAACTCGAACCCGTAGCTAGCTCCGATCCAAAGGAATTGTTTTGTCAGTTAAACTACCCTACACGTGAAACCACTTGAAAAAACAGCCTAATTAACTAGAGGAATCGAGCATGCTTCACTGTGCTCGGGCGCCACGGTATTCAATTATAGTCAAAATAGACAAAACCAATGGGCAGCAAAAGAGATAAAAACAAAGTTTCAAAATTAGCTTCTGACGACAAAGCGGAGAGTGGAAATAGAGACTTGTGAAGTCGACGTGTTGTGATTGATGGCAGAGTGGTTGCCATAGAGATATGACTATAATTGAAAGGCGTGGCGCACGAGCACAGCTGAACATGCTCGGTTCTTCTGTTCAATTGAGCTGTCTCTTCGTGGGTTTCATGTGCAGGGTAGTTTAATTGGTAAAATGGTCTTTCCCGATAGGAACTAGCTACGGGTTTAAGTTCCGTCTCTGTGGTAACTTTCTCTCTGTTCTCTTTTCAGAGTTGTATTTTCATGTAATGTAATGTAATGATCTGGACCTGAATTGAGTAACTTGATCTAACCTATGAACATGAATTTGTGATCTAAGTGCAGAATCTGAATTCTGATCCTAAAATCGGGACTTCGATTCTGGACCGGAATTCTTAGTGTGGTTCTGAATTCTGAAATTGGACTTAGATTCTGGACCAAAATTATAGATTTTTTACCTGAACCTGAACTCTGCATCTGAATTCTGGAATTTAATTTTCAAGCTGGAATTGGACTTCGGTCCTAGGCCAGGATTCTGAACACGGATCAGCTCCTGACAGAGCTTTTGAACACGAAACTAGATCCTGAACCTTGACTCCTAGTTTCAGAACATGGACCTGGCTTCTTTTGAGCGGAAATCGGGATCCGAATTTAAGGCCTGCATTTTGGACCAGGGTTATAGACCTCAACGATTGGTTTGATTCCGGAGTAAAGTGATGATCTTGACGATCCATGTTTCATCCATTGTCACATATCGACGCAAAAATTCCCTGTTTGATACGTTTTAACATGGGCAAACACTGCTCAGAATCATAAACACGTTCTTGGTTTTGTTCAACAGTTAGCGAACGCGGTACTAATTTTGAACAGAGCTTTCTCATTCTCATTCTTTATAAAGCCAACACGTTCTTCACTTTTCGACCATTCAAAACGATTTTGTGGATATTTTTAAATGTTTCCGTCTCATTTAGACGTCCACAGCGTTCTGCATCATCGTTGTCTATACGAACACTGTCTCTACGGGGGAGAATAGAGTTGCAATCCCTTTTCAAGGCCGCCAAATCTCTTGTCAGTAATATGAATGAGTATATTCAATTGTGAGTTTTAGGAAGAAAAGCTAACATCGTCACTTATTCATTCATCAGTAGAAACGATACTCACATGAAGTGAATATAGGTCTCACTTTAATATCTTGGCCTTTTCCAAATATGCCATGCAAAAAATAATTAGAAAACCTATGTTTTGTATTAGATCAGTATAAGTAATTCAGCATCTAATGAGTTTATAATCAATCATAAAAACATTGAATTAAACATTATATTATTGAATTCTGGCTTCTACGAGTCTGGTTTTGTGTCATGTCTTTACGCATTTGCAACTCGGTGATTCGGGAATTAATTGATATATACTAACTACCAATCGATTCGAAATTATTTCACTAAAATGTCAAATAGATCAACTGCCATGATGGTTTTCAACATCTTTTTTTTTTTTTAAATAAGGCGAAATGCATAATCTTGACATAGATAAGGCGAGTGGACAATGTCAGAGACGAAACCGGACAGACGTAGGAACGGGATAGTTGAATTATTTTAACACCAATCAACATCAAACAATCTGTATAATTAAAAGTGCAGAACTGGACGGATAACCACTGTCATAACTATCATTTCGTACTTACTATTCGCACAATGGAATAAACGGACCGAACTAATTAAAACTGGAAATCAGACTCTCAGGCTTTTGAACGATATTCGAACGAAATGACCAAGTTTCGATTCTCTGCAGCCAGATGTGGGTCACTCGGTCAAGGTGATTTATCTTTTACGTTTAACCTTACCATATACTCATTCGCACAGTTCGTTGCTGTTTACTCTCTACCATGCTGAAAAGTTTCGCCTTACTTCAAAACGAGCTCGTTTATCATGAGTTTCTTTTATGTGCGCGGGAGGTCAGTCAGCGCGAACGAAGAGGGGTTTGTCGCTCGTTAAAGGTTCATGTGAACGGAAGAAAACTCCTGTCGTCTACCGCAGCTGACGGCGAAAATTTTCTTCGCAATAAATGCCATGGTATAGAGAATGGAGAGAAATAAATGAAGGAAACGGGTCTCAAATGCAAGACTTTGGTAGCCTCATTCAGATGGGGATCCCGGAAAAATGTGTTGGGCTAGCCAAGTGATTAACAGGCCTTACATCTGCTGTATATTCACATACAGAGCCATATGAAAGATTAAATAGGTGCTAACAGTATCCTTCACATAAGATGCAAATATTGCAGAGTGTAAAATGAATGAACATGGTGAGTTAGGTTTTTGCTCCTTTTTTGCTTCGTTACAGACGGTTATTCGAATTAGGAGGCATTCGACGACCAACTTGGTAGCTAACTTTAAAGAGTATTGTCTTATATCATGCATAATTTTCATCTAACTATGCTGCTTTTCGTATTGGAAGGTAGTAAACGGTTGGTCATTCATTCGAAGAACAAACTAGAAAATTTTTATCGGGCGGAGAAACTGTATTCAGTAGGTTGCACTTCTAATCACGTAGGGATCTATAATCAATTGAAATAATTGTTTCCGGTTTCCACTTAGCAAATATTAATTTATTTATGGAGTATTGACGTTGCAGCCTGCGAAATAAAAATAGCACCACTCTATACTAAAGACTCCTCTCGACATGACTCGTTAAGACAGATTTTTGTTTTAATAATTGTTGATTAGTCATTGCGTCAAGCTAAAAGCTTAGTTTTATCAATTAGTTATCAGGAATCAGGAATCAGAACAAATTGGCTCAAATGGCACGTTCCCCTTGATATTTGGAGATTTGTGCCTTGCCATCAATTTGTTTTTAGCATCATTTTCCCGATATATAAGAGGGAAGGATTGAAAGGAAATGGCAAGGGTCGGACTAGGAGGATGGGAAAAATTGACGACACAAAAACACATAAAAGCAGAAGTAAATTCTGCACCCCTAAGGGATGCTGAACAATCTGCTGAGGATCACATTTAGTGGAAGCAGAAGGAAATTCTGAACCTCTACGAGGTCCCGAACAGTCTGCTGTTAATAAAACCTCCAACCCCCGAGAGGACTCAGAGATCTCACAAAAGCGACACCATTCTCGGAAGAATGCAGAACGACTCGCAGCATGTACGAGCAGAAGTAAATTCGGCACCCCCCAAAGGATGCCAAACAATCTGCTAAACCCTATTTAAGGTGAATACAGAAGGGATTCACTCACTCCAGGAAGAACGATGAACCCTTCTGACTACAGCTCCTTACCACATTGGGTGAGAAACGAGAGAACATCCTTCAATTTCAGCTCCGCATACACAGACTCAACCATGTACGGAGAACCAAAAACCCGGATACGTAGCTGCGTCAATGCGGGACAGTTACATATCAGATGATATGAAGTACCATAATCGCATTCACACAAATCACACGAATAATACTCAGCACGTTGAATAGTAGCCATGTGACAAGTGAGTTTGCAATGTCCAGTCAGAGCTCTGACCAGAATACTGCAATGATACTTGGAGAAATGCAGTAGACACTTTGACATTTTCAGATTTAAATCTGGTAGAAACGCCTTTGTCTGAGCGCAAGTTTGCAAGCTGCGCCAGTAAGACGGTATGCACAAGATAATGCTTCTTGTTTTAGGAACACATGTAGTGGTTTAATGCACAGTAGCGCCTCTAGAGCAGCATTAGGAGTTGTCGTGAATGCTCCTGTCATCGCCATTAAGACCATCCTTTGGAGATGATTTAGCTTCGACTGAACTGTCGCGACTTCTCCTTTCTGCCACCATACAAGACAACCTAAGACCTGCTAAAATTGGTCTAACGATAGTTGTGTAGATCCAATGAATATATCTGGGTTTGAGTCCCCATGATTTTCTAAAAGCTCGTCTGCATTGGCCGAAAGCCATGCAAGCTCCTTCAATCCCGAAGTCAATGTGAGCAGACCAATTCAGTTTTGAGTCAAGAATAACCCCGACGTATTTAACTTGATCGACCACAGTGACCTCTGAACCAAAGAACTGCAACGGACGAGCTCCTGTAATTATCCTACGATGAGTGAAAAGCACCATTGATGTTTTGCCCGGATTTACAGATAATCCAACCTGACAACACCATTGTTCAACAGATCGCAGGGCTTGCTGCATTAAATCAAAGAGAGTGTTAATGCTTATACCGGTCATCAATATATGATAATCGTCGGCAAAACCATAAGTCGAAAATCCAAGGTTATTAAGTTTCCTTAACAAACCATCACCGACTAGGTTCCATAAAAGTGGGGATAGTACACCACCTTGAGGACACCCACAGACACTCAGCTTTCTAATCTCTGCTTGCCGAAGCGATGAACAAAGAAGTCGATTGCTAAGCATTGCGTGTATCCAGTAAGGGAAAAACCCAAGATATTCCGTTCACGACTGCAATGTTTAACCTCCTGCAGCCATTCAGCCATCGGTACGGAAATACACCTTGACTTAGGAGTTCCTATTTTTGTGGCCTTTTACGACATGGAACAGGAAACCAGTGGATCAATTCTTGGTAAAAAATAATTCCGCCGGATGCCACACGGCTTACCTGTTTGGTGGACTTATACCATCGGTACAGGTGGACCGTAGCGTTATTCTTAGCCAGTTGGGAAACCGCTACCGACACTACACGGCTATCTAGGCTGCTCAGAGAGGGAAAGTTGACATTGATGGTCAACTTCCATGGATGGCCGAGCACAGACGGTTATTCGAATTAGGAGGCATTCGACGACCAACTTGGTAGCTAACTTTAAAGAGTATTGTCTTATATCATGCATAATTTTCATCTAACTATGCTGCTTTTCGTATTGGAAGGTAGTAAACGGTTGGTCATTCATTCGAAGAACAAACTAGAAAATTTTTATCGGGCGGAGAAACTGTATTCAGTAGGTTGCACTTCTAATCACGTAGGGATCTATAATCAATTGAAATAATTGTTTCCGGTTTCCACTTAGCAAATATTAATTTATTTATGGAGTATTGACGTTGCAGCCTGCGAAATAAAAATAGCACCACTCTATACTAAAGACTCCTCTCGACATGACTCGTTAAGACAGATTTTTGTTTTAATAATTGTTGATTAGTCATTGCGTCAAGCTAAAAGCTTAGTTTTATCAATTAGTTAAGAAAGTAGTTTACGTTTGCTGTAAAAAAAACGTTCATGGACCAATCTTAGCATTTAACACTGGAAGAAAAATTAAATATTAGAAAATACCTCGACGCAGGGCTCTCCAATAGAGAAACTGTTGTCGGAAGATTTTTGAAAGAAGATGAGAAACCTGATCGAATAAAGAAAGGGGGAAGAAAAAGTAAGCTTTCGGGGAAGGATAATCGAAGAGTTCTTAGATTAGCAATGAACCAAAAAAAAGCTGCATCCCAAAGATGTTCCTCTTAATTCTGTTAATATTAAAACAAACAGGTGCGCATACCGTTTATCTTCTTCACCTGGTGACAGTTACGCTAGAGTGACAGGCAGACAACTACCTACCAGTAATCCTTCAATGCCATTCGCTTCTTTTAACGAGGTAGATTTAGGCAAAATAACGAAAAATAGAATGATCTACCTACAAGAAGATCAGCTTTTTCAAATGATCATCCGAATGAATTCAACTTCATCGCTTTTCGATGCGTTTCAAGTTGGGTGACAATTTGCCAACAATATTATCATGAATTTGAAATTTACGATGAGGGTTAATAATTATTTAAACATCTTAAATTGGAATGTTCGATCGAGTGAAGATGAATTTTATAATTTTGTCAAAGTTCACAAAATTCATATTGCTATTGTGACAGAAATATTTCTTAACTTTTTTACCCTATTTTTTCAAATAGTTATAGTGAAAAAACTACAAATCCTAAAAAATGTACAGAAACAGGAATTTTCACGAAATCGGTCAAATTTTCGAACAAAAATACTGGAAAACATCTTATGCAGAATAAAATTGATTTCAAAAATTTAAAATCGTGAACAAAAACCTCATTTTTGATTTTGATATAATTTTGTCCCAAGATAGGAGAATATGTTTTCTACCAACCGTTCATGCATTGCAAGATGGACACTTTTGAGGAAAAAAGGTTGCGTTATAAGTGACTTATTTAACTAACAAATATCCTTCTCCCGTGACACTTGTGGAGTGCGCAGTAGTATATACGGCCTCTAGTAACAACAAGTGTTGGACTAACATCCCTTCCCATCTACGTTCGACGAACTGAGTCGAATGGTATATGACACTCGGCCCTCCGGGCCTCGGTTTAAAAGTCGGTTTTCACAGTGATTGAATAACCTTTCTATATGAGAAAGGCAAAAACTATTTCTTGACCACATTAAATTTTTTGTCCAGTGTCTTTTTATGGAAAACTAAACTGAACTGAAAGTCATTATCATTCAAGATTCCAATGAAACTCAATTTGTGAGAAAGTTACACCGAGTTTCTAGAATGTTTGGTTTCAACGTGTATTACAGAGAGGTTTGATGCAGTGAGCGCCCTTGCATTTTCGGATTATCAACTGGGTAGGCATAAAATAACAGTTCGGCTGAAAAAAGGTCGTATCGTTTATTAGAAACACACATTTTTTTGCAAAAATTTGTTTTTATTATTCAACATAATTGCCATACAGCGATTATAGCGATTTTTCAACTTTTCGATACCATTTTTGTAGTACGATTTGTCCTTTGCCTCAAAATAGGCCTCAGTTTCAGCGATTACCTCTTCATTGCTTCTAAATTTTTTACCAGCGAGCATTCTCTTGAGATCTGAGAACAGGAAAAAGTCACTGGGGGCCAAATCTGGAGAATACGGTGGATGAGGGAACAATTCGAAGCCCAATTCGTTCAATTTCAGCATGGTTTTCATCGACTTGTGACACGGTGCATTGTCTTGATGAAACAAAACTTTTTTCTTCTTCAAATGATGCCGTTTTTTTTCAATTTCGTCCTTCAAACGCTCTAATAACGCTATATAATAGTCACTGTTGATGGTTTTTCCCTTTTCACGGTAGTCGATAAAAATTATACCATGCGAATCCCAAAATACAGACGCCATAACCTTACCGGCCGATTGTTGAGTCTTTCCACGCTTTGGGTTCGGTTCATCGCGTGCAGTCCACTCAGCTGACTGTCGATTGGACTCCGGAATGAAGTGATGGAGCCATGTTTCGTCCATTGTTATATATCGACGAAAAAAATCGGTTTTATTTCGATATAACAGCTCCAAACACTGCTCAGAATCATCAATTCGTTGTTGTTTTTGATCGATTGTGAGCTCACGCGGCACCCATTTTGCACAAAGCTTTCTCATATCCCAATATTCGTGAATAATATGTCCAACACGTTCCTTTGATATCTTTAGGGTGTCAGCTATCTCGATCAACTTCACTTTACGGTCATTGAAAATCATTTTGTGGATTTTTTCACGTTTTCATCGGTAGCAACCTCTTTTGGACGTCCACTGCGTTCATCGTCTTCGGTGCTCATATGACCAGCACGAAATTTTGCAAACCACTTACGAATTGTTGCTTCGCCCGGTGCAGAGTCTGGATAACACTCATCAAGCCATTTTTTGGTATCGGCAGCACTTTTTTTCATCAAAAAGTAGTGTTTCATCAACACACGAAATTCCTTTTTTTCCATTTTTCTCACAATAACAAAAAATGCAATATCTCAAAATGCAATATCTCACAAACTAATAATCAGACAGCTGTCAAATTTATACACGTATCTTTCGAAGGTTGGTACTAACTGAAAATGGTATGGATTTAATTCTATTGGCGCCCTCTCATAGAAACGATACGAACTTTTCAGCCGATCTGTTATAAAAATTGATACGTTTCATTCATTCTAGTCTGCGCAGTTGACTTTTTATATCACAAGTTACAATAATTGTAATTATTGTTATTCGTACCGAGTGAACCCCGGAGTCAAGCAATGTTGTACTCTCTTTTGCACTGTCTTACTCATTTGTGTATTGGAATAAGTGTGTCGTGAGTTCGTTGTATATGTGCATCGTAACAATTCTGGAAGCAAAGAACTTGAAACTTTGCACAAATCACACAATATTTATTTCAATTAATGGGCATAATTTTAGATGTTCGAAAGTGTGAAAGTTTATTCGTATTCACGTCATCAAGTTATGTCTCTGACATTACCCACCCACTATTTTTTTCCAATTCTTGCTCTCAAGGATGGAATCAAATATTATTTACAAAAGCTCAAAAACTTGCTCAGCTCGAGAGTGTCAGTTATCAGTGAACGTTATCAGTCCTATTGAAAATGAAATCTCACTGAAATATGATCATGTTTTAACTCAAGTATTGTTACAAGATTTTATGAAATTAAGTCAAACATTAGAAAATTTAAAAACATAACAGCTCCCGGTAATGATGGAACCTTTAATATTCTTATTAAAAATCCTCAAACCGGACAAAACCCTAGCAGAAACATCCAGTAATCCAGACTTCGCAGCCGATTCTTAGCGCGTAGAATCATTGCATAACTAGCACTACGATCCTACTGACATATCCTTTAATATCAAAAATGTCTGAATTCCATCCAAATTTTTTTTATTCGATCAAAATAATTCAAAATTATATAACTGATCATACTTTTCAGGTTAAATATCAGAATTAGAGATGGGCAATCCGTTCGCGGACGGTTCAAAAGAAATAGTGCTTTTGGAAGAATGAGTGAAGAAATTTGTTGTTGTTGAAGAACGACAGTTCTCTAATATATTGAAAGATATGAAAGTGATTAAGTTCTATAAGAAAGTGTATCAATAACTGTATATTCATCGAAACGATCATGATCATTAATATCGAGTTCTGAACGGTTCTTTGCAATGAACTGATTTGCCCATCTCTAATATGAAGCATGAAAACGTTCAGTACAACATACCTAAGTAAATTGTTATGGACATACGTGTGCATAATCTGCTCTCAACCACTGAGGATTTGTATATTCAAAATACAACGGAGAGATTCTCTAAATCGAAAAAGAAATGGGAAGAAATTTTTTTTCCTGTATCCTTAATGGTGCACATTTATTACGCATGCGCTTGAAGAAGCCTATGCCATCGTATGTGACATTCGGTCAAGACACAAGAATTCCATGTAAATCGATTGTCACCAATGATCAGCAATTCCAAAGTTTCTTTGCAACACGCAAAACCGATACAATACATATAATAGTACGAAAAATAGTGTTTTCTACCAAATATTGCTTTTATCGCGATTTAACATTAATCCTACTTTTGAGACATAATGGGAATGTCGCCTAGAGAAACATACAGATATCTTCATTGATATTCTAACGATGGATTCTAACAATTTTTTAACTTCCAAAATGGTTACACAATCTGTCTAATCATCAGAATATACTTTGTTGTTTGAGCTTCACTACTGACTTCAGAATTATAACACCTCAATTCGATTGAATAGCTTTTTTTACTAGAGAAAACGTCTTTCATTTTGAAGGTTAAAATCGGTTTAGTGGCCAGCCTTTTTGTTCGGTACACCCATGCAGACACTCACAGACATTTTCTCAATTCGTCGAGCAGAATTGATTGATATGTGAAATTGTCAAACCGCAGAACCGACCGAATAGTTAACTTGGAAAGTTTTAGTTCATAACTGTTCCATCAAAAGAATTTGTTTTGCATTTTCTATAGCGGGCACCTATTTTCGGTGTATTTGCGTTTCCCTAACACAGACGACGGTTTCGAGGTAGATTGAAATTTAAATGAAATACATGCCAAGTTATAAAACTGCCATTTTTTATTCGGTGGATAATTTTCCGGCATTTAACTTTTAAGTATGATTTCGGCATGTGATCGGCACGACTATTTTTAACATAGGTCCAATTTTCGACCACCTTTTCAAGCATTTGAGACCGTATTTCATCAATGACACGTTGAATATTAAAATAATCAATGGCTGGGGGATACAAAAATAATCGAATGGCGTCAAATGACATAAACGCGTAGGCCAATTTTTGATCCATTTCTCGAAATAATGTTGTCATTGAAATGTTCTTTCAATAAGTCGATTGTTTCTGCCGCAGTATGTCAAGTGGCACCGTCCTGCTGAAATCACATTTCGTCCACATCCATATCTTGAAGATTTGGCAACAAAAATTCAGTCGGTATCTATTTCCCTTCACGGTAACGCGTCGTCATTCTTCATTTTTCAAGAAATAAGGACCAATGATTCCACCAGCCCATAGACCGCACCAAACAGTAAATTTTTTGGGATTCTTGTACGGTGCTTGAGTGATCTTTGCTCCCAATACGGTCATTTTGCTTGTTGACGTAATGCGTCTCATCACTGAAAAGATTTTTGCGCTGTAAACAGTTTCATTTGAATACTGAATTTGAAAATAAATTTCCACGATTGCTGTTCTGCAGTTAACCTATGCATGATGATTTGCCAAACAATACTGAGTAGAGACGTTACTTTACACTGTCAAAACAACTTTCAGACAATACAGTAATCCCTATTGAAGAAAATAAAACATCTGTTACATACATTTAATTCATCTCGGTTTGAACTAGAGATGGGCAATTCGTTCGCGAACGGTTCAAAAGAACTAGTTCTTTTGAAAGAATGAATGAGCAGTAGTTCTTTTTTCGAGAACAGTAGTCCTCAGTTCAAAGTCGTGGGGCCTTTTTTATGCTCGCTTAACCTTTTTTCGAGAACGGTAGTTCTGTAGTAAGAAAGCTGCATCACGAAAGCTCAGTTCTAATTCGTGGGACCTTTTTTTTCTCGCCTAACCTAATAACACTAAGTTCTCATTTAGTCTTTGAACAAACAAACCAACTACGAAAAGAACGAACGAACGGTTCTGGAGAACTAGTTCTTTCAATAGAACTTTGCATCACTGAACGGTTTTTTGAAATGAACTATTTTGCTCATCTCTAGTTTGAACCCATAGGTCTTACGAAGAGAGCAAATTAAAACAAACGAAAATGTCTTATATAGAAAACTTTTATATAGGCCTAATTGGCTAAACTATTACAAAAGAAAAGAAGACTATTCACGTTTCACAGTTTTGTTTTCTGTTTGTAGCTCTTCTAACAAAGCCGCAGAATTGATTACCGTGAACATATAATAAGGGTAAGCAAAAATAAAACACCAAGACACTCGAGTTGAAAATCATACTTTTAAATTTGTCACATTGCACGAGTTCTATAATGTATGTAAAATTGCAGTAGAATTCAACCATGGTTTGTGTCAAGGTTCCACAGCTTCAGCTTCCCGACGTTGTGGTTTTCTATTTTACTATTCCTCCAGTAGGTAGCGTTTCGTATGAATTATCCCGCTTGCTCGTACAAAGTCAGCACATATTAAACGAAAAAACTATATTTGAATGATAGGAAACCTACACGCTTAGAAAATGTTACCCTGAAAAAGGACTAAAAAACAAAAACATAAAATATTGGTCCAGAAATATTATACAAGAAAAGAACAAACGTCGCAGAGAAATAGGATCTCAGTAACCTATGCATCATTCGTCGCAACTTTCGATCAATGCATTTTTTCAATGACAATGACTGCAAGCCGAGCGTTTGACTGGTGAGCAGGAGAAAATGTTTATGAATTTGAAACTAACTAGTTAAAGTGCAAATCGGCTCAAAGCAAGTTGAAGTGGGAGTGAAAACATGAAAGAAACAAAATTTAAAACAACAACAACAATCAAAACGTCGACAGCGGCCGAGAAAGAGAGGTAAAGAACACACCGAAGTACCGTTAGAGATTGAATGGCGTCGGTATGGTAGTGCGCTGAAAAGTAAGCTGCTTCTTCAGTCTGTGCTTTTTTTTTGCCCGGCTTTACCACCCTCTCCTTTCCAAACCGATATGCTTGGTTAGCTGTTTCCGACGAAAACCGAAGGGTAACGGGGAGGCCATTGTTTGATTAAGCTCCGTAAATCCGTTTCGCATCGGGCCCGGTTGGCTTACGTATCTGCTCCGCTTTTCGAGTTGAATTCCGCAGTTAAAACTCCAAAGTGTGCATTATCCACAGCCTGCTGGGTTCGGAAAACCGGAATCGGAGTCGTCATGGAAACATACGCCGAGGTAGAGAAAAACGTACAATTTAGAGAGTTATGAAATGAGTGCGGTAGTAAATGATGTAAACTTTTAATTTCTTTACCGAATCGAGCGCTGTTCGGCCGGCGAATGAGGTCTCGAAGTGAAATGGTGTCAACAGAAAAAGAAATCGTCGAAGGAGTATAACGGTTGTGTCACGGGACTGCGCGTTCGGTGAGTTTGTGCGAATGACGTCGGATCCGTCGGCGAACGGCAAACGGCGAATGGCGATGATGATTCAACTGGACGTTTGTCTGGTGCGCACGGTTAACATGTCAAGTTCAAACGAGGAATGATTTATTTTTCATTTTTGTGCGATGTTATGAAATTTGAATCGCTACTTGTTATTGAGAAATCTCAAAACTTTATTTGCTGGACAGTAATGAAGGTCAAAAAGTGTTTGTAAGTTGTGAACAAAATCGACTTAATTAGTATGCGAAAACTGTTTCTTCACATTCGCGATTAAGGCATGGACATCGTTGGAAGCGAGCAAAAAAACAAAACTTTCACTTATAATTTTTTTCGGTACTGCTCATAGTCAACAAATGACACTCTGGCAGTTCCGCACGAACATTCTCTTTTGACCTATTTCCGTTTAGAGGTTCTGTTTGAGTATTGAACAATTAAATTCTTTTAATTACTTTTGCCCGATATCTCTGCAGTAATGCAGTCATTCAAGTTTAATAAAACCGTCCTGTGTAAAAATGACAAATGACTCATGTCATTTCTCCATTGCATTTCGTTTTCGACTCGTCAGTGCATAACAGTTCATGTTGAACTGTTATGCCACCTAGTAGTTCAAGATAAACCGCTAGTTAGATGTAGAGTTAATGTAACCTTTCGTAAATCAATGTGTGAACACTTCCGGTTTGTTTATTTGGACTAGGAAAAAGCCCAGTGGAGTTAGTTTCTGTCAAACTTGTTTCTGTCCAACAGGCATAAAACCTCCTCTTCCGTTGTATAGTATTTTTGAACTAACTAAAACTAAAACTAATTAGATAGCAACCCTAGGAACAATTTGTTGACAACATTTCGTGATAGATTAAAGTCGAATGAATTGGAATAGTGGTACAATATGCGGCACATGCTGGCAAAAGGCTCGTTGTACCCATAAATAATTCTAGCATAGGGGATCCGAAGAAAAAAATAGTTTCGAAGATTACGTCGATGGATATCTATTTGTGAAATCTGTAAGAGTTCGAAGCAGTCTATTCTTGATTGGAGGAGATCTGCCACAAAGTAGCCTTGCTAACATCGCGCCGGACAGATAACAAATCGAGATCATTCAGTTGGCATCTGTCATTTCCAAGGAAGCCAACGCAGAGCGAATCGAACAAATTTTCGTTGAATTGCCTCAATATGTTGAATATCGTTTTGGTAGTACGGTGACTAGACAACCGTGGCGCGGAAAATAAATCCTAGTAGCTTTAGAGGCTTTAGAGATAGTAAACCCCTGGACAGGAGAACACCAGAGACAACGGAACATTTGGAGGCGTTCAAAACCATTCATTTGATATTACACCAATTAATCAAATTAAGGAGTGTATCGAAAATAAACTATCCACATACATTTGTGTTGTACGCATGTATTTGTGATGATTTTTATGCTCAGATCACAGCATGCTGTGCGTTTGGCTGTCAGCTTTCGTTTGTTTACTTGTTTGTGCGGTTGAAATTCTGCGTTTTCAAAATGTCGCGTATTGAAAAGGAAGTGAAAATAATGTTCTGGACACATGGATAAGTGAGAAGGGTATTGCTATGCGAAAATTGGTGAAGCGGTTTCTAATTGATCATGCCAGTGTTAAAACCATCATTAATAAGTTTGGGGAACACTATTCAATGGATGAGCTACCAGGAAGAGGTAGAAAACCCGGTTCTTCCAACCCGAAACTGGTATCTATAATCATGAAGAACAAAACAATGTCAATACGTGATTTGGCCAAAAAAGCAGGAACAAGCGGAAATTGTATTCGTGTCTTTTGCAGTGTCCGAGTGCATGCGTTTTGATGGACGATGAGACTTATGTAAAGGGAATACTCAAAAACTCTCCCAGGTCCACAATACTTTACTGTCGTCGTTGGGGAGGATGTGAGCGATGCGAACAAGTCGATTCAAGTGGAGAAATTCGGTCGAAAGGTACTGGTATGGCAAGCAATATGTTCCTGTGGTTTGAAGTCAACCATTTTTTACACTACCGAAACTATAAATGCAGAAATCTATCGATCTGACTGTCTCCAGAAGAGATTGTTGCCTTTATATAAGAAGCATAGTACACCTCCACTGTTTTGGCTGGATTTAGCGTCGGCTCACTATGCTTAAACCACTCTAAATTGGCTTGCGGAAAAGGGTATAAATTTCGTTCAGAAAAATATTAATCAACCAAATTACCCTTAGCGACCCGAACGTTATTGCGCAATCGTGAAGAGGGTCTTCAAGAAGACTGGTAAGGCAGCTAGAAACTTGCAGGAGTTCAAAAAAAATTTGGGCTCAAACGTCCAACAAATTCGATGCATTACTTGTCTGGAACTTGATGAAGAGCGTTCGATCAAAAGTTCGAAAATTCGTGAAGGAATAACCTTAATTTCATTCGGTTTTCATTGTGCCCAAGTTAATCCTCGTACAATAAAGGATCAATTTTTAGTTTCAATAAAATATTGTTTTTTATCATAATTTGAAAGAAAAATTTGTGGATAGATTTTCAACTGCTCTTGTAGGAATTCTGCGTCAGCTGTGTATTTGATGACATACATTTTCATACACTTGAACGAAAAATTTAAATCGTTGATATAAAGTAAAAATTTAAACGGTCCTAGGTAACTTCCTTGAGGAACTCCAGAGGTAACAGACTCCTATTATCACTATCATTCCGTGACCAGTAAGATATGAGTGAAGTCAATTCAGAAATGACCCGTGAAATACTAGATTATTTCACTTTGAGATTGTTATGTAATGAATAATCTTGTCGAACGCAGCGGAGAAATAGGTGTAGATAGAATTTACTTGTAGTTGTGATTGTAACGAACGTATGATAAAGGAAGTATAGGATACTAAGTTTGTAGAAATCGAACGATTAGGCATGAAACCATGTTGAATCTCAGATATACTCGTACAGTTAGAGCAATTAGGTGTTATAAAGTCCAGAACTATAATTTAAAACAGCTTAGATACGACGCACAAAGCTGCTATTACGCGGTAATGGGATACTGTACACTTGTTCCCTTTTTGCCTTTCTCATATAGAAAGATTATGCAATCAATGTGAAAACCGACTTTTTAACCCAGGGCCGACTCAGTTCGTCGAGTACGCAAAATGTCTGTAGGTGTATGTGCGTATGTGTGTATCTAAGGTTTTTTTGCACTAACTTTTCTCGGAGATGGCTACACCAATTTTCACCAACTAAGATTCAAATGAAAGGTTTTGTAGTCCCATACAGAGTTCCTGAATTTTGTTTAGATCTGACTTCCGGTTCTGGAGTTATGAGGTAAAATACGCAAAAAATTAAATATGTGTACTATTTTTTCTCAGAGATGCCGTGACCGATTTTTACAAACCTAGATTCAAATGAATGGTCTTTTGTTCCTTCATATAACTTCTGAATTTCACTTGGATCCAACTTTCGGTTCCGGAATTATAGGGTATAAATTCCAATTACAAATTACTTTCTCACTTTTCTCATAGATGGCGTTACCGATTTTCACAATTTTAGATTCAAATGAATGGTCTTATAATCCTATACAAAACTTTATAACTTCATGTGAATCCGACTTCCTGTTCCGGAATTACAGACTGGTCTAAACTGGCCACAAAACTACACAAAACGGTCTTCCACGGAATTACTGAATTTCATCCGAATCTGACTTTCGGTTTCGGAATTATAGGGTAAAGTGTGTTCAAAACTGTTATACAGTCACTTGAAGCGACGAAATAATAAACGTAGAGAATTTCAAAACTGGCCACACCAGTCGGTAGCCATTATCAGTAAGCAGCCATACAAACTGATTCTGACTATTTTAATTCAGATTTTCGATTGACGATGAGCTGATATATCCAATGAAAGATTTTATGTTCTTACTAATAATTATGCATACTTTTCAGAGTCAACAAAAATTTACACCGTCTTTTAAAGTACGATATAAAATTGTACCCCATGTTAGTTGATTGTCATACGAAACGACTTAGATTATCTTTAGTTAGATTGATGTCGTCAAAACCGAAAATTTTGTTATTTAAGCAAAACCTCGACTTCGTTTGCTGTAGGTTTCGCATTTCTCTTAGCAAACCAAACTAAGAAAAACACAGTTTTAGCAAAAATACATTTTGTTTATTTCAACATAGTCTTCTTCAAGAGCAACCTAATCAGTTCAGCGCTTCTCTAACATTGCAATACCTTTCGAATAGAACGATTTATTTTTGGGCTCGAAATACGTGTTTGTTTCGCCGATGACTTCCTCGTTGGAGTAGAATGGAATGTTCCTTGGAACATGTTTTTGAGGTCTGCAAACAGGTAGTAGTCGCTACGGGCCATTCTCGAGGAATATGGTGGGTGCGGCAGCAATTTGAAGCCCAATAATTGCAATTTTTCGGGGAACTAGCATAATTGATTAAAGCCGGGTCTAAATAAACGATACAAAAAATGCCATTTTGTCACGGTAGCCAGCTACTTGTGCAATGAGGCATTATCTTGGAAAAAGAGTACTTATTTCGCCTTCATTTGAAATCATTTCTCACCAATTCAATTCTTCGAATGCATTATGTCAACCAATGTAACTTACGCTGTTGATAGTCTTACCTTCGATCAACATTTCGATAAATAAAATTTCATGAGCATCCCAGAAGGCCTACATTTGCGTTTTTCGCCCATTTTGGATAATTCCAGGGTGGAAAGTTAATTCAAGCTTTAAACAGATATCTCATGTCCAAATAAGAACATTATAATAGGCCCGCTAATTGGGGATTCAAGCACTTTTCGGATATCTCGATATATAAATAGCAAATATTCATTATTACTTAAGACTGTCCCAGAAAGTATGGACGCACTTTGATTTCGCTGTGCAAGTGTTCCATTCACAAGTGTTAGATATTCAAATTTTATTCTATATACTGATAATATTAGACTACAACAACAGAATATTATTCTCAACATTTGCTACTTAGCCATTGTAGACTAGCTGGCGCACCAGGTTCCTCATTAAATTCCGTACAAACTTCTTGGTGACAAGTTTTGACACTTTTTTCCAATCTTTTTCGAACTGTTGAATGGTTTCGGCTGCCGAGACAAGTTTCCTAAGATGTGCCTTCGTTAATGCCCAAAATTCCTCAATTGGTCGAAGTTGTGGGCAATTTGGTGGATTCATGTCTTTTGGGACGATAATGACATTTTTGATAGTATGCCATTCTACCGTTGATTTCGAGTAGTGGCAAGTAGCAAGATCTGGCCAGAAGACCACAGGATCCTCATGGGTAGAAGTCGTTTTTGTAAACATTCCTTGATGTATATTTCGCTATTTAGCAGTGGTGATGAAGCGTTTCAAAATCTTACCGCAGCTACAAATTGCTTGCCAGACCATAGCTTTCTTACCAAATTTTTCGACTTCAATCGATGTCTCGAACTGGTTTAAAACTTGCCCTTCTAGCACCGTATAGTATTGTGGTCCCGGCAAGGATTTGTAATCGAGTTTCACGTAGGTTTCGTCGTCCATGATTATGCAGTTCAAATTTCCAGCAAGAATCGTATTGTACAGCTTTCGAACCCTCGGCCTGATCGATGCTTCTTGTTTTGGACTACGTTTTGGTTGTTTCTGCTTTTTATAGGTTCGAAGATTAAAACGTTCTTTAGCACGAAGAACATTTGACTTCGAAGTGCCCACTTTTTTGGCCACATACCGAACTGAAGCCTCCTTCTTTTGCTCGCCTTCAGTATACGTTTATCCAACTGAGGGTTAGCAGGACCATTTATTCGACCCGTTTTCGGTTTATCCTCAAAGGTGTTATCGTCACCAAACTTCTTGATTGCATTTCGCACGGCTTTTTCACTTACTCCTTCCATTTTTGCTATCTTTCTCAGTGACAGCCCGCGTTCTGTGCACCATTTGTACACAATTTTTCGAAGTTGTTCTGCTGAAAGTCCACGCATTTCGAAACAAACTAATGAAAACGAATAAACAACTGCACAAGTGCTTAGAGAAGAGTGTAAACAACAGGACGCAGCCTCAAGAATTGACAGATTCTGATCCATTGCGAAATGGCAGCGGTTTTTGGTGGCGTCCATACTTTCTGGGACAGTCTTTAGTGCATATAAGTAACCCACAAAACCTTGTTCTAGCCATTTGAGGGGTTTGATTGCAAGTAACCGATTTTTTCCCGGGCCCACAGGACTGTTTTTATTATTTTTTGGTAAACATATGATTGAAAATAAATAAATATGGAAAATAAATCGATTAGAAACAACAATCCCTAAAATGGACGCTTGCCACTCTGGAAAACCAACCACAATCTATGCCTGCATTTTCAAAGCATTTTGTACAGAGCATTCTTCGTTCCTTTCGGAAATTAAAGTGGAAATCTCAATTCGGCGGGAAAATTATAAACGGCATGATGGCACAGCCAGCCTAACACAATATGGTCATTGTCAGGGGTTCGGCCACGGTATAACAAATTTTCATACGGACATACGGTGTTTTAAATTGTGTTAATTCGCTGGTAAATACTTCTGTTCAATGAATGAAACTCTCAGATGAGTTTTCATGCTTTGATTGTAATGGAAATCATTAATTATTGGCAATGTCCTGCCAGAATGAAAAATTAAATTCTCATCTATTAAAATCCAATTTAAAATCATTAGATGCATTATACCTAAAATTTAACCAAACCATTCTGCTGTCACGCCTGGTATTAACACCATTTTTTTCTTCTAGACAATCTGTTAGTCAATAAACGATAGGCACATCCGTAATGTCATCCCACTTTTAAAAAGCGGCATGTTTACAATTTCAATGCAAATAAGCAAGAAAATCAAATGATATTTGCAACAATGCGCAGGATAATAATCTATTTTTTCTTAATAGGATTTTAAATGCTAAGCATCTCTCGTGGAGTAAAAATAATGAATAATTTTTTTTTTCATAAATACGTTTATTTCATAGGCAATATACATAAGTTTTTCTTCGCCGTGGCATCCACAATACATAGTAGTTTAAACCTAATACATTTCGAATATCATATTAGTATGCTGGTACTCATTAGTTAATCTAAACACTGTTTTTATCAAGCGAGTTGCTATTTTAAATTACATTAAATAAAATACATTTATTTTGTACATGATCTTATAACTATTTCAGGATTGTTTGTATCAGTTCACCACTTATATTCAATATCCTATAGTTGGCTATTGGTTGAACTCATGGAAGAGAAAACAGTCTAACATAAAATAAAATTTAAATTGGAACTCCAATGGATTTAATGAAATGATAAAGAAGTTTCATGTATGGAAGGTCACGACAAGCAAGAATGTCGCGAACTGGGACATTGGATAGTCTACGTTGGGTACGCAAGGAATTTATTAGTTGAGATCTGACATCACGAAACTCCACGCATGTCCAAACAACATGGTCAATATTGCGATAACCTTCGCCGCAAGCACAATGATTAGTCTCGGAAAGTCCAATTCGAAGGAGATGTGCATCTAACGTGTAGTGATTGGACATGAGTCTGGACATCACACGAATGAAATCTCTACTCACATCCAGTCCCCTGAACCATGCCTTTGTCGATATTTTAGGAATAATTGAGTGCATCCACCGACCCAGATCATCTTTATCCCAAGAAGCTTGTCAGCTGGCAAGTGTTCTTTGGCGAGACGCGCTATAGAATTCGTTGAAAGCAATCGGTCTCTCATAAATTTCACCCTCAATAGCACCACGTTTGGCTAAAATATCGGCTCTTTCATTGCCTGGGATGGAGCAATGAGCCGGAACCCAAATATGACGTTCAGGTACTGTTTTATTTTGGCCAAGAAAACAGGTTCATTTTTGCAAGCGGCGTTTGAGCGAATAGCTTCAATTGCACTTAGACTATCTGTGAAAAGAAAATAATGGTTTGGAGATAATGTGACGATTACACTCAAGCTATAATGAACTGCTGCTAACTCTGCTATATAAACAGATGCAGGTTCTTGAAGCCTAAATGAGATCGAAACATTATTGTTGAACATACCAAACCCTGTCGCTTCTTCCATTCGCGATCCGTCCGTGTAAAACATTTTCTCAGAGTTAATATGCCTGAACTTACTTGAAAATATTTTTGGGATTTCCATAGAGCGTAGGTGGTCCGGGATTCCACGCACTTCGCGCTGCATGGATGTGTCGAAAAATAAAGTTGAGTCAGGTACATTTAGGAGGCTGACACGGATAGGAATATATCTTGAAGGGTTGATTTCCTGTGACATATGGTTAAAATATACTGTCATGAATCTTGTTTGAGATTGAAGCTCAACTAGCCTTTCGAAGTTATTAATAACCAGGGGATTCAGTACCTCACATCTTATTAGCAGTCGCGATGAAAGCTCCCAAAAACGATCTTTCAATGGAAGAACTCCCGCCAGAACTTCAAGACTCATTATATGTGTCGAATGCATGCACCCTAAAGCAATTCGCAAACAACGATACTGAATTCGCTCCAGTTTGATAATATGAGAGTTTGCAGCGGAACGAAAGCAAACGCATCCATATTCCATCACTGAAAGTATCGTTGTCTGATACAATTTTATTAGATCTTCCGGATGAGCACCCCAACAAGATCCTGTTATTGTTCGAAGAAAATTTACTCTTTGTTGGCATTTTGTTATCAGAAACCTAATGTGTCCTCCCCACGTGCATTTGGAATCAAACCACAACCCAAGGTATTTGAAAGTCAAAATCTGTTGGATCATTCTTCCCATCATATGAAGCTGAAGCTGCGCGGGATCATGCTTTCTTGAAAAGACGACCAGCTCTGTTTTCTCCGCAGAGAATTCGATACCCAGATGAACAGCCCAAACGGACAAGTTATCTAAGGTATCTTGCAATGGTTTTTGCAGATCAATAGCTTTGGGTCCAGTAACTGAAACTACGCCATCATCTGCCAATTGTCTTAGTGTACATGGGGTTACTAGACAGCTGTCAATGTCATTCACGTAAAAATTATAAAGGAGCGGACTGAGGCATGAGCCTTGCGGTAGACCCATGTAGCTAATTCTGAATGTTGCCAAATCGCCATGTGAAAAATGCATGCGTTTCTCTGACAAAAGGTTGTGCAAATAATTATTTATAACCGGTGGAAGTCCATGTTGGTGGAGCTTGTCTGGAAGAACATCAATGGAAACTGAATCAAATGCTCCTTTAATGTCTAAAAATACAGATGCCATTTGTTGCTTTTGAGCGAAGGCAATTTGGATGTCAGACGAAAGTAATGCAAGGCAATCATTCGTCCATTTATTTCAACGGAAGCCAAACTGAGTATCTGACAACAAACCGTTCGTCTCGACCCAAGTGTCGAGACGTCGTAGAATAATTTTTTCGAACAATTTTCTGATGCAGGACAACATAGCAATGGGTCTATATGAGTTGTGATTGGAAGCTGGTTTCCCCGGCTTTTGAATGGCGATAACTTTCACTTGCCTCCAGTCAGGTGGAACAATATTTTGCTCAAGAAACTTGTTAAACAATTCCAACAAACGTCTTTTTGCGAGGTCGGGCAGATTCTTCACCAAGTTGAATTTAATTCTGTCCAACCCAGGAGCGTTATTGTTACAAGACATGAGTGCTATGGAAAAATCCATCATTGAAAAGGGGCTATCAATGGAACCATTATTTGGAAAAGATTCCCTTATAATGCTATGCGTAGGAACAGAATCTGGACAAACTTTCCTCGCAAAATCAAATATCCATCGGTTCGAGTATTCCTCACTCTCATTTCCTACGTTACGATTCCTCATTCGTCTGGCCGTATTCCAAAGAGTGCTCATTGAGGTTTCTCTTGACAAACCTTCGACAAAATGTCTCCAATAGCTACATTTCTTGGCCCGAAGTATGCTCTTGTACTTGGTTTCTAAAGTCAAGAAATATTCAAAATTCTGAGGAGTTCCTCCTCCTCGTTTTAAAAACGTCTTGAAAGCATTTTGTTTCGCGTGCTTAGCATCTGAACACTCTTTGTCCCACCAAGGGTTTGGAGGCCTTCTGTTAGACGATGGACCAAGAAATCGTTTGGTTTGGGCTTGTTCTGCGGCCTCCAGAATCGAACAAACGAGGAAGTCATATTCTTCAAGTGGGGGGAGCTCTTCCATTGAAGTTAAGGCACTTGAAATATTACTTTGGTATTTAATCCAGTCAATATTTTTTGTCAAATCATATGGAATATTAACTGAATTAGCAATGCCTTTGTTACTGCTAATTGAGATGATGATTGGTAAATGATCGCTACCATGTAAATCAGGAAATACTTTCCAGGTGCAATCTAGTCGAATTGAAGTCGAACAAAGAGATAAATCTAATGCACTTGGACGTGCAGGAGGTCTTGGGATCCGTGTCATGCTACCCATATTTAGTACCGTCATGCTAAAATTGTCGCAAATATTATATATTAGAGATGATCTGCTATCATTGTAAACGGAACCCCACATCATTCCGTGCGAATTGAAATCTCCTAAAATCAAACGTGGAGCAGGAAGGGCTTCGACAATTTCATTAAGCTGTCGTTGTCCAACTTGAGCTCTTGGAGGAATATATACCGAAGCAATGCAAATGTCCTTGCCTTTAATGTTTATTTGACAAGCAACAACTTCTATACTAGAAGTCGAAGGAATGTTTATTCTATAAAAGGAATAACATTTCTTAATTCCTAAAAGCACTCCACCATACGGGGAGTCTCTATCGAGACGTATAATGTTAAAGTCATTAAAATTTAAGGCTATGTTTGATGTAAGCCATGTTTCGCACAAAGCAAATACATCACATTTTTGACTATGCAACAAAACATTAAATGAATCAAGTTTTGCCATGATGCTTCGACAATTCCACTGCAGGACAGTGATTGAATCATTTGCGGCGGATGATAAATTATCCATCAAATGATACAAAACCTGAAAGAGCTGGCCATTGAGCTGATAACTGTTTCAAAAAAGTTCTAGCTATTGGAAGGAATGCTGTTATGATGGTCTTTAGAGGTTCAGAAATATTGAATGCAGCGAAAATCCATTCTACAATTTCCGAAAATTTCAGTAATCCTGTTGGTGAATGTGAAATAAAGCCCACTGGATTATTGTCTTTTCTTGAGCTAGTTCCTGGATTGGTTTGTGAATTTGACAAACCAGGAGGCACAGTTTTTGGTTTTAAATTTGGCTTTTTAGCTTTAACACGGGGATCTTTTTTTGAAGGTGTAATTTTAGGTGTCTTTTTTGGTATTTTATGGTTTGGTAATCTCCTCTTAACAGACCCTTGAGGAGTGACAAACGAGGTATCTTCACTATTTCCGTCAGAGTCAGATTCCTCTGGCTCCGCAAGATTTGAAAAACCGTTTTCGGTTTCCAAAGGGGAGACATGTATGACCGTTTTGAGCATTTCTGCATATGTGCGCTTAGACCGTGCTTTTAAAGAAAGCTTCATTTTGTCTTTACGCAGCCTAAATGCAGCGCACACTGAAAGATCATCATGAGGACTTTCCCCACAATAAACACATTTTTCAACATCTTTATCGCAAAGATTATCCTTATGAGGCCCTTGACATTTGATACATTTGGACTTATTACTACAGTAAGTAGCTGTATGTCCGAATTTTTTACAGTTCGTGCAATTCATAACATGCGGTACGAAAAGCCGAACTGGAAGACGAGTTTTATCGATATAGACATGGCTAGGCAATGCAGATCCGGCAAATGTTACGCGAAACGAATCTGAGGGACGATAAGACTTTTTTCCATCGACAATAGATGCTGAGTATAATTGTTTGCACTCGAGTATCTTAACTCCCTCAAGCATGGAGTTTTTAAAACGGCCAACTCCATTTTTAAGTAAATCATCTTCTGTCAGACTTGCTTCAGTCACAACACCGTCAATTTCTACCTCCTTCGATGGAATGTAAACTCGATATTCAATAGCAAATAATTTACAGGTTACAATATCGTTTGCCTGTTTCAAGTCGTTAACAACAACCCGAATTTTATCTCTATTAACCTTACAGATTTCTTTAACTTCAGAGAAATGTGATGTCAAATCCTTTGTAATTTGCATCAAGTTTAAAATCTTTTCTTTTTTTTCGAAGATAGACTACCCATGGCCCAGTGGTACCCTGTGGATAATGTTTAGCCCTCGGAGTATTTAAACTCTTACTAGTATCCGGAATCGGATTCGGATGATCTTCCATGAGATCATCCATTACATTAAATTTTTTTGTAAATTAATAATACCAAAATAAAAACTTATGTTTAGTAAAATTTCAGATATAAGAAATAAAAAATAAATTAAATTAAATCTACCTTGTAGCTGATGTCTCTGTTCCTTTATCGTGAAGAACGACGTGAAGCTCTTCCAACGATTTCCAATTGGCAGTCTTTTGCTGTTTCCAATTGGCAGTCTTCTGTCGTTTACTGCTATCTCAGTTGCTCTGCCGTCGTTGTGAACACCACTGCACTTGCTGTACCTGACCCCAGGTACAGTGCTTTTGCTCTTGGTGGCGATCAAATGCGATGCTTGCAGTGTAGCACCTCGCGATATATGCCGTCTCTTTTGATCCTACGCAGCGTACAAATTCTGGTACCTGGTAGATCAGCACTGGGTTGCTTTAGCACCTCTGTGCCTTTGCACCCCTTCGTCTTCGCACCTTTATGCGATGGCACCTCTGTGACTCGTCACTTCTATGCTCTCGCACCTCTGTGTTTCTACACCTCTGTGCGTATGAACGGGATGGCCTTCGTTGCTAGCTTTCCAGTCGGGAAACGCCCCGAATATTGCGTTTGCTATGGGCAGTTTAACTACCTGAAGCTTAGAATTGTCTCGGTAGCAGCCGTTAACTCACGAGCCAGTACAATCGAAACACAACCTCTTCGCTTGAATGGTTTTTACTGAATGATGGATAATGAATAATGAACTCTACGCTGCTTGCTAGCCAGTTTTATTTCCAAATAGCCCAACTAGTTTATATTCTATGAGAAATCCTTCAATAACTAATCTGATTCTAGCAGGCCAATTTCACATTTATAGCAAATTGATTACTTAGACAGATGATCTGAACTAGTGCGATCATTGACTAATTCAGAAACATGTAGGCACTTAAGAATTTTTAATGATGTTTTTAAAATAATCCCATTTATTGTTCAATATAGAACCTATATGGACAATAAGTTGTTTCAACACTTTTACACGGAGAACCCTTCGATCATAAAATTGCAATATCGCAGTTTTTGATTTTTGCGATAGTTGATTTAACTAATTTTTTTTTGATTCAACCAAAATGGTTTTTGGTTTGCATATATTCAAGTAGTTGAAAAATATGTTGTTTTGAATGCTGTCAAATGCCGGAGACAGTTGAAAGCAAAACAATAACCGCAATGCAAAATCAACAACTTTTTTAGTTGAAATCTTCAAAATGTCAATGAAAACAACATCGATGGTTAAAGCGTTTGGTGAAATTGTGTTCATTCGATTTGAGAATTTTATGATAACAAGTGTTTACCTAACAGCGGTGTTGTGATAAAGTTAACCTTGTTTAAGATGAAAAAGATTTGGTGACAAATTAGAAAATGTTAATGAATGATCATCTCGTAATCTTTCAGGTATGCGCAATAATTTTATGCTTCAAATTCGATCATTATTTACTTCCAGCAGACTGTTTTACTTCCAGCTGTTTGATACCGAAGATGATGTTCATGCATTAGCAATGAAACGCTTTTTAACATGAATTTAAATCATAAAAGTAACAGGAGCGAAAGGTTTCAAACACACAGAATGCGCTGCGATTGAATGGCGCGTTTGAATTGCCGTCGCAAAATTCCAATTCCCAGCGGTTGATGCACCCAAGCTCATATAAATTGACTAAAATTTTCGCAAATCAATAACATTGTTCGAAATGATTCAACTATTTGCAATGTCTAAAACAAATAAAACCGATTTATTTTTCAACTAACAGAATTTTGTTTCAATAACAACACCAGTTATTTCAACTAAAATATTTGTTGAAATTGAAAGGTATGTGTCCTCACTAATTGACAGCATTTTTTTTCAAACAGTTGAATTAGTTGTTTCAACCATCGTTTCTGCTAATAGAAAAACAAAAATGACAGTTTAGTTAAAACAACAATCGATTAGTTGTACCGAATTTTAACCAATCGAATTCAGAAAATCAACTAATATTCTGGTTGAAATGGGATCGCGGGTGGTTCCGTGTACTGAACATTGGGTATTGTCTCCTACTTTTCACTTGTCGGATAAAGTACAATATAAAATACTGTAAAGGACAGAATTCCATTTTGTGTAAATTACTCTTTTCCGAATATTTTTACACGAGCGATCAATCTGACGCATAGGCTACTGTGATCTAGTTTTTATCATCAGGTCATACTATAACGATACAGAAACTACTTTGATTCAGTTTTGAAGCCAAAATATAAAACGACCACAAAAGTGCAGCTCCAAATGAAAAATTTCGTGCTTTACTGATAGGTTTGATAATCCAAAAGCAGGCTGACAAGCAGACAGCAGCAAAAGCACCAAACCGAGATATGCACCGCGTGCATCAACAGTGCTATAATTAGAAAATCAAACAATCCGCGTCGTTGGTACACACACGCGCCACAGATGAAACGGCCTGATCGATGGAACGAAAAAAGAAATGAGTGAAGTTCACTGTACTGTAAATACGTCGATACACGATAAAGATTCGAGGAGTCTGTCTGTCGTTGTCCTTTGTCTCGTGATCGGAGGAACCATTATGAAGTTATAGTTTATCACGTTTATCAGCTCTGGGCTCAAAATCCAAAACAATGTCGTTCACTGAAACGTGCCAAAGCAACGTAAAACTTATGATTGCGCAACGTTGCCAACTTCTTCCATTAACCTTAGCCTTCGCCGTGAACGGTTTTGTGTCAAGCTTTGCCTCTAAAACTGGCACTGATAGCTATTTACTGCGCATAAAGCCTAGCAGCCATGGTAATGGTGTACATTTACAATATATTTACCTTCCCACTGCTATGCAACCGAGGCATTCGTCTGGATTAACTTAGAATGATGCAAAACGCAAGACGGTAAGTGAGTGTTGCCCTCAATCTATTCCCATTGAAAGTACTAAACTAATTTACGCACGACAAAACTATTTTTTTTGTTTTTATCTTGTGCACTCATTTCTATTGTGCCAATTTTAATTAATTTAAATTCAAATTAACAGACTTGTAGTGTCATACAAAAAATCCGACTTCCGGTTTCAGAGTTACGAAAGGAAATGTGCGAAAAAATAAAGAAGAGTGTGGGTTAAGTCGCCATCCCTGCGCTTTTAAAAAATGGCATGACATATTGTTAAAGATAACAGATTGGAAGGCATGAACGTAAATTAACCTAACAATTATCGTAAGGGTTTCCGTTTGACAGTGTTTCAACAATTTAAACCCTAATTGATAAGATATTGAGATATCCTCCTCCTGAGGAATGGTTGTCTGGTTATTTGGAACGACAACTTGATGAACACATAGTTTGTTATACAAACGGTTCTCTGTTGGATGATCTTGCTGGTGCTGGTGTCTACTGTCGTAAAATGATACTCTAGTAATGCCGTTCACTTGGTAGATACTGTACTGTGTTCCAAGCAGCAATCTACGCGATTCTGTGTGAAATACAATCTGCACTTCAAAAGAGAATCGGTGGTAAACGAATTTATTTTTGTTCCGAGAGTCAGGCAGCTTGCAAGGTTCTTAGTTCGAATAATTCACGGTGGAATCTAGTGATCGCATGTCTGAACTCAAACCGAAAACTTCAGCATTTCAAATTCGGTTTTCTTCGTATGGGTATGCCGGTCATTCTGGTATCACTGCAAATGAATGGGCTGATGTGTTGGCTAGAGCCTGTGAAACGAACGATTTTGTTGGTCCTGCACCTGGTCCTGCACCTGCTTTGACTCTGTTTACTAGTTGGATAAAGCACAAGATTCGTTCTTGGGCTATAGCCAAACGTGCCAGCTTGCAAACGCGCTTAGACAAAAGCATTTTTACCAAATTTGAATATGAAAATGTCATAATGTCTAACAGTTCGGCTGAAAAGTTCGTATCGTTTTATAGAAACATACATTTTTTGCCAAAATTCGTTTTTATTATTCAACATAATTGCCATCAGAGGCAATATAGCGATTATAGCGATCTTCCAACTTTTCGATACCTTTTTTGTAGTCTGAGAACAGGAAAAGTCACTGGGGGCCAAATCTGGAGAATACGTTGGAGGTGCGAGCAATTCGAAGCCCAATTCGTTCATTTTCAGCATGGTTTTCATCGACTTGTGACACGGTGCATTGTCTTGATGAAACAAAACTTTTTTCTTCTTCAAATGAGGCCGTTTTTTTGAAATTTCGTCCTTCAAACGCTCTAATAACGCTATATAATAGTCACTGTTGATGGTTTTTACCTTTGCAAGGTAGTCGATGAAAATGATACCATGCAAATCCCAAAATACAGACGCCATAACCTTACCGGCCGATTGTTGAGTCTTTCCACGCTTTGGGTTCGGTTCATCGCGTGCAGTTCACTCAGCTGACTGTCGATTGGACTCCGGAGTGAAGTGATGGAGTCATGTTTTGTACATTGTTATATATCGACGAAAAAAATCGGTTTTATTTCGATATAACAGCTCCAAACACTGCTCAGAGTCATCAATTCGTTGTTTTTGATCGATTGTGAGCTCACGCGGCACCCATTTTGCACAAAGCTTTCTCATATCCAAATATTCGTGAATAATATGTTCAACATGTTCCTTTGATATCTTTAGGGTGTCAGCTATCTCGATCAACTTCACTTTACGGTCATTGAAAATCATTTTGTGGATTTTTTTCACGTTTTCATCGGTAATAGCCTCTTTTGGACGTCGACTGCGTTCATCGTCTTCGGTGCTCATATGACCAGTACGAAATTTTGCAAACCCATTACGAATTGTTGCTTCGCCCGGTGCAGAGTCTGGATAACACTCATCAAGCCATGTTTTGGTATCGGCGGCACTTTTTTCATCAAAAAGTAGTGTTTCATCAACACACGAAATTCCTTTTTTTCACAATAACAAAAGTAGCTTCACTCAAAATGCAATATTTCACAAACTAATAATCAGACAGCTGTCAAATTTATACACGTATCTTTTGAAAGTTGGTACTAACTGAAAATGGTATGGATTTAATTCTAGTGGCGCCCTCTCATAGAAACGATACGAACTTTTCAGCCGATCTGTTACTGCATTTTGCCGAGCATCATTGCAGGATTCTGATCAGAGCTCAGACAAAACATTGCAATCTCAACTATCACATGGCTACTATTAAGCGTGCTGAGTGTTAAGGAGTGCATCGAAAATAAGCTACAAACAAATTTTTCTTTGAAATTATAATAAAAAACCCATCTTAATCCACCTAGTGGTGTGATAATGCCTTTCTCTTCTTTCATAACAGTCTCATGAAAATATGTTTCATACATTTATTAAATAATTTTAGACGCCAATTGATTCAAATTGATTCGAGTAGTTCACAAAAGCATGCTTCAGTGTTTATGTCACACAGTCAGCATCATTTTTCCAAACTAGTGCTTGACATTTGCGTTGCCTATTTGTATGAGAACAGTGATGCTAATCTAAAAAAAGCCTTCTTAGTCCACTTAGTGATGTTTTCATATATCTTGAAAAATCACCATAGGGGGGAGTACATGAAATTTTCGAAATCGAAAAAAAATTGTTGATGCCAAAAGGCTTAGAATTGCATGAAACGTCGAGATTTAGTGTCATCTCGAAAAAAAAATTTTTTGAAAAAATCGACTTTTTGAGATGGCACTAAATTTCGATGTTTTATGCAGTTTTAAGAGTTTTGGCATCAAAAAAAATTTTCGATTTTGGAAATTTCATGTACTCCCCCCTATGGTGCTTTTTCAAGATCGAAAATTGTAAAACCTTTACCACCGGGCAGCACCCCTTAAGCATGTCCGATTTAGGTCAAATTTTGCATGAAGGCTTTTTTCGAGGTGCTTAAACTTTTGAGCACTAGAACTTTACGAAAATAGAGTTGATCCCAAAATTTTGGCACCCTTATATATATAAGAGCGGTAAAAATCAACGTGTTTTGTCGGTTACGTCACTTATACCATCATATATCTGGAACCAAAAGTCACAACCATTTGATCTTCGAACTTGATCAACGGCCCGACAGTAGCTTTCAAACGAGCCCAAGTTTGTTAAAATCGGATCAGCCATCTCTGAGAAAATTGAGCGCGTTCAAATACAACGCTTTTTGTCGGTTACGTCACTTATACAATCATATCTCCGGAACCAATACTCACAGCCATTTGATCTTCGAACTTGATCAATGGTCCGACAGTAGCTTTCAAACGAGCCCAAGTTTGTTAAAATCGGTTGAGCCATCTCTGAGAAAATTGAGCGCGTTCAAATAGCACGATTTTTGTCGGTTACGTCACTTATACAATCATATCTCCGGAATCAAAAGTCACAGCCATTTGATCTTCGAACTTGATCAATGGCCCGACAGTAGCTTTCAAACGAGCCCAAGTTTGTTAAAATCGGTTGAGCCATCTCTGAGAAAATTGAGCGCGTTCAAATATCTTCGAAAAATGCACATACATACACACACACATACACACACACACAGACATTTTCCGATCTCGTCGAGCTGAGTCGAATGGTATATAACACTATGGGTCTCCGAGGCTCCGTTCGAAAGTCGGTTTTTCCAGCAATTCTAATACCTTTCTATAGAGAAAGGCAAAACGATATTTTATTCAAACTAAAAATTAATTCTGTATTGTACGAGGTTAAACTTGAGCATAATGAAAACCGGATGAAATTTAAATTATTCCTTCACGAATTTTCGAACTTTTGATCGAACGCTCTTCATCAACCGAAGAACCGGGTTTTCTGCCTCTTTCTGATAGCTCATCCAATGAATAGTGTACCCCAAACTTATTAATGATGGTTTTAACACTGGCATGATAAATTCCAAACCGCTTCACCAATTTTTGCATAGTAATACCCTTCTCACTTAGCCATGTGTCCAGAACCTTAATTTTCCCTTCCTTTTCAATACGCGACATTTTCAAAAGGCAGAATTTCAACCGCACAAACAAATGAACAAACGAAAGCTGACAGCCAAACGCACAGCATGCTGTGATATGCGCATAAAAAACCATCACAAATACATGCGTACAACACAAATGTATGTGGATAGCTTCTTTTCGATACACTCCTTATTCGTGTGATTTGTGTGAATGCGAATACGGTACAATCGCGGCACCCACTTGGAAAAAACCTTTTTCATGCTCAATTTTTCATGAAGGATAGTAAATACACTTCCATATGATATCTGTGTCATCTCAGCAATCTCACGGAGCTTCACTTTACGATCTTTCATTATAATTTTTGTCACTTCACTCACATTTTCCGGTGCAACGGCTTCCAGAGGTCTACCCGAGCGTTCCGCGTCATTTGTGTCGGTACGACCACGTTTAAACTCGGCGAACCACCGACAAATCGTTGCTTTTGATGGACAAGAGTCCGGATAACATTTTTCAATCCATTGTTTCGCTTGCACGGTGTTTTTACCCATTTAAAAACAATGTTTTATCAAAACACGAAACTCAGTTTTTTCTATTTTTTAAACAAACTACAAAACGACTTTACTCCAACCTCGATAACTCAGCTGTTTCTGGTCGGATCGACTAAAAATTTTGCCCCGTTTCAAGCAAAGGTTAGTACTCTAGAAAGACGTGGTTACTGGTTTACTACGAGCGCCATCTCTGCTTTAGTCTCGGGACTTATTGATCCATGTGTTACGTATCCGGGTTTTTGGTTCTCCATACGTGGTTGAATCTACATACGGGAGCTAAAGTTAAAGGATATTCTATCATTTCTCACCCAATGTGGTAAGGAGCTATAGTCAGAGGCACCACCTCACCCTTTTCACAATCCCCTTCGCAACAGGAAAATTATGAGAAGCTATGGCAAGCCGCAAATCTCCAACTAACTAGGGGAACGTGCCACTTGAGCCAAATAGTTCTGATTCCTGAAGTGACTGATGAAAACTATAAACCGCACCGAATGGCCTAGAATGGTAGGCAAAAGTTTTTCTAACGTGATTTAATTCCAGAAAAAAACACTGTTCATTATTATTTCTGCAACATGAGATCCATACTATGGTAATTTAGAATAACCCTCCCCTATGTACTTACATATCTTTGGAGACGACTAGACCGTTTCTCACAAACTTAGTCTCAACCTCTTTTAATGCCTTTCTCATATTACTTATATTTTCAAAAATACCTTGAATAAAATAAAAAAAAATTTCTTTGGGTGTAAACTAACATAACCTTTTCAATTTGTAAACAGTTATATCAAGCCAATAAGAATTTTTCTTAATTTTGAATCGTCGCACTAAATGATTAAACACACTTTACCCTACAGTACTGGAACCGGAAGCCGGATCCGGATGAAATTAAACAGCAGCCTATGAGATTATAGGAACTTTTGTTTGAGCCTGTTTGTGGAAATCGATCAAATCATCTCTGAGAAAATTGAGTGAGTCTCGTTTTGAAATTTTTGAGCACTTTTTCCGCAACTTCTTGTATAGCCGAAGTCGGTTCGTTTAGTAAGTCACTAATATAGCCTACAAATTGAATCAGTTTCAAGCCAAATCTAGAAGAATTTTACCCTTTTTTGTATCGTCGCTCAAATTACGATGTGAAACTCAATAGCAACCTATGGGACTACGAGATTTCGTATTTTAGGAGTGACATTATTTGACACCTAATCACATACAGAAATTGTTCAGCTCGATGAACTGTGTGGGATGATATAGAAAACTCATCCCTTTGGACCAATTTTCACTATTTTTCAAGTGATTTTTTCTACATGAGAAAGGCAATAAGTGTACTTTTATAGAAAAGCATCGCTATCATGATCTTGTAATAACACTAACAAGGTAGGTACAAATTAAATAAAAGAATTAGAAATTTACATTTTTTTCAATTGAAAATATAAATTTTAATGTGGCAATTCTGGACGTTATACGAAATTGAACAAAGCACGCTGCGAACGGAGCAATGGCGCACCTACCGACGCGTACCAGTTTTGCATCGTCATTTTGAATGACGATTTGAATGTGTTGACACTCATCGCCCTATAATTTCGAAACCGGAAGTCGAATCAGGATGAAATTGCACAGTATATTTCAAGACGATGAGAGCTTTAATATAAGTGAATGATTCGTGAAAATCGGCTTAACCGTTGCTGAGAAATCGAAGTGAGTTCCGTTTTTGGAGATTTTCTTCACAATTATCGGTACTTTCGGAAGCGGCAAACCGAGGACTAGTAGTCCCAAAGTAGTTTTATATATTCACTAACTAACAGGATCTACCAACTAGATGAACTTAGCAGTAAGTTTTATAAAAATGTGCACATCCTTTCGCCATCACTTGTAAAAAAAAATACTCATGAAATTAAAATTTTCGCCTATCGCACTGTAATTCCGGAATCGGAAGTCGGATCTAGATCATTTTTCGAGGATTATTATTATTATTTTTAGTTCATGAAAATCGATTGAGTAATTTCCGAGATAATTGAGTGTGCATTTTCTCATAGATTTGCACATATTGCCTTGTAATTCCGGAACTGGAAGTCGGAAACAGATAAAATTTTAATAGCGAGCTATGAGACCATAAAACTCTTCATTAAAATATAAGATTTCGAAAATCGGGCTCTGCGAGAAATGTGTGACTGTTTTTTTTTTCATGTTTTTGTGCATGTCACCCTGTAGTTCCGGAACTGAAAGTCGAAATTGTCAAACTATACTATAAAACTGTTCCAGTATGTAAGCTTTAGTTATAACGGCACGCCGTTTTTTTCTTCGATTTTTCAGCGATAGTTTAACCGGTTTTATAAAATTTTGATTCAAACCAAAAATACTATAGGTTTCGACGGGATTTTAGATGAATCTAACTTCCGGATCCGGAATTAAAGGGAGTGTTCAGAATGTAAAGACTTCATTTAAAATGACGATGTTAAATTCGCGTCTTCGTCTTAATTTAAATTGAACTCCTAGGTGGAGTTGGCAGTTGAGCTTGAACTGCTTTAGACACTGATGAGCCGAAGGTGAAACGTGAAGGAATTTGGTTGTAAAATATATAAAACAATATTACCGGTAATTGAAAAGCCATCATTACAACACTATTTGAATTGAAACAGGTTTTGCCTTTCTCTATAGAAAGGTATTAGAATTGCTGGAAAAACCAACTTTCGAACGGAGCATCGGGGACCCATAGTGTTATACACCATTCGATTCAGTTCGACGAGATCGGAAAATGTCTCTGTGTGTGTGCACTTTTAGAAGATATTTGTACGCGCTCAATTTTCTCAGAGATGGCTGAACCGATTTTAACAAACTTGGGCCGTTTGAAAGCTACTATCGGGCCATTGATCAGGATCGAAGATCAAATGGTTGTGACTTTTGGTTCCGGAGATATGATTGTATAAGTGACGTAACCGACAAAAAGCATTGTATTTTTACGCGCTCAATTTTCTCAGAGATGGCTGAACCGATTTTAACAAACTTGGGCTCGTTTGAAAGCTACTGTCGGGCCATTTATCAAGCTCGAAGATCAAATGGCTGTGACTTTTGGTTCCGGAGATATGATTGTATAAGTGACGTAACCGACAAAAAGCATTGTATTTTTACGCGCTCAATTTTCTCAGAGATGGCTGAACCGATTTTAACAAACTTGGGCCGTTTAAAGGCCACTGTCGGGCCATTGATCAAGATCGAAGATCAAATGGCTGTGACTTTTGGTTCCGGAGATATGATTGTATAAGTGACGTAACCGACAAAAAGCATTGTATTTTTACGCGCTCAATTTTCTCAGAGATGGCTGAACCGATATTAACAAACTTGAGCTCGTTTGAAAGCTACTGTCGGGCCATTGATCAAGTTCGAAGATCAAATGGTTGTAACTTTTGGTTCCAGATATATGATGGTATAAGTGACGTAACCGACAAAACACGTTGATTTTTACCATTCTTATATATAAGGGTGCCAAAATTTTGGGATCACCTCTATTTTTGTCAAGCTTTAGTGCTCAAAAGTTTAAGCACCTCGAAAAAAGCCTTCATGCAAAATTTGAGCTGAATCAGACATGCGTAAGGGGTGCTGCCCGGCGGTTAAAGTTTGAAAATTTTCGATCTTGAAAAAGCACCATAGGGGGGAGTACATGAAATTTCCAAAATCGAAAATTTTTTTTGGTGCCGAAACTCTTAAAACTGCATGAAACGTCGAGATTTAGTGTCATCGCAAAAAAAATTTTTTTTTTTTTAAATCAACTTTCTGGGACTTTGAATTTTGATATTTTTTCTAAGTCCCAAAAAGTCGATTTTTTCAAAAAATTTTTTTCGGAATGACACTAAAACTCGACGTTTTATGCAATTCTAAGCCTTTTGGCATCAAAAATTTTTTTTCGATTTCGAAAATTTCATGTTTTTTCATGATATATGAAAATTCCACTAAGTGGACTAAGAAGGGGTTTTTTTAGATTAGCATCACTCTTCTCATACAAATAGGCAACGCAAATGTCAAGCACTAGTTTGGAAAAATGATGCTGACTGTGTGACATAAACAGTGAAGCATGATTTTGTGAACTACCTGAATCAATCTGAATCAATTGGCGTCAAAATTAGTATCCGAAATTATATAATAAAAGAATGAAATATATTTTCATGAGACTGTTATGAAAGAAGAGAAAGGCATTATCAGGCATTATTCAAACTCTCATCGGTAAAAATTCGTTTGTTGATTTTTTTTCCGAGCTGTCATTTTTGTTTTCAAAGTTACAGAACTGTTAGACAAAACAACTAACAATTTAGTTAAATTTTTCCTGCTGACACACGTCAATCAAATCAAATAAAAAAATAAATAAGGACGGTTTTACATTTCTAGTTGTGCAACATTATTATCAACTGAGCGAAATTTCAATCGTTTTTAGTTTTTTTGCTCGGTTTCAAATATCAGTAAGCAACAGACAGATTATGCTAATTGAGAGTGCTAAACGGTTTCGAATGTCAAAGTCGATGCATCGCGGTGAAATCTTTTTTTTCTCGAAACCACTTAAATCGTTCATTCATATTTATAAAACATTGATGTATTTGACTATTGAAACATTGCCAACTATGCTCACGCTGCAGGGGTATGAGTGAAAACAACAAGTCAAACTGCATTACATACATACAGAGACGAGGTGCACAAGGGCACATCATTTCGGTTACTCACGGCTAGACCGGGCCACATCGTCTCGAATTCGCTCTGCTCTTCGAACCGATCGACCAATCGTGCTCTCAACTCTCTTCCGATGGTCGGCGACTCTCCTGACGTTCGGCAAACGACATCCGCTGCTCACCGACTGTCAGTCAGTCGAGTGAAAATCGTCGAGGTTGCTAGATCGCTTGAGATAGCTCTCTCTCTCTTGCCATCTGTCGCCTATCATCATATTCTGCGTGTCTGCTGGTCACCCGTTCCCTGTTTCTCTCTCTCTCGCTTACGTACCGTGCGTTCGTGAAGTGGATACCTTGAGGCAATCGCGGCCATCTCCCCATCGTAGTAGAATCCGCACATACCGCATAGCGGTGAAAATTGACTTTTTGTTCGACATTCAGTCGCCATCTTCGTTTTTCCCTGTTAGTTGATAGTGTTGTTGTGCAAGAAGAATAACTGAAGCGTTCGTGTACTTTAAGCATTGATAAAACTAGATTTATACTAGAAAAAAAAACGAAAACTCGCAACAATGTTCGCCGATGGCGTTTGATGAACTTTGAGTTCCGTACTTCTGAACTTCTTTATCCGAAGCTGACAGTTTGAGTATTGATATAAAATGTTATAAGACTTCTTTTATCGGACTCCCCGCTGCTGGTCTAATCGCAAAGAGAGGCGTATATAATAATCATAGCGGAGCGCACTTCCAATGCGAATTGTTAATTGCATATAGATGAACCAACAAACCGTGGGTACCGTTGGATCTGGTGCTGCTCGGCAGTTGAGGTTGTTGGCGAACGTGGCCACAAAAAAGAAGCACCAATAAGTAGAGCCCAGTTTTCCTACTCGGCATAGCGACAAGAGGCGATCCGGTGTAGACGACCAGCGGCAAGTGGTTGGAGGCGGTGGTGCAGTGCAGTGAGGCAAGTGCTAAAAAGGCCGCACAGAAACTGACTGTAGCTCTGTAGTGGTGATCATCAGGGTAAATAACAAGTTGAATTTTCGAGTCAGGCTGTGTGTTTTTGTGTGTTGGTGAGTGAAGAAATATTCTGATTCGGCCGGAAAATAAACCAAACTGTGGACGGTGTGTGAGAGGCGAACCGACAAGAAATGGAATCGGAGGAAGCACTACACTGAGAAGTGAAAAATTAACGTTGTTCATTGTTGTTGTTGTTATTGTTATTGTAGTTTATTGTTGTTGTCTCTGTGGCAGATGATGCAAGCGAGAAAAAAAACCGTAACACACATGGTACGGGTTTCTCCTACTGTCGACGTGAAGCTGGTTCATTTCTGTGATTCCTGTTGCGTGAAAGGGGATCGTACGGAACTTTAATATGGATTAGAATTGCAAATCAGCTGACGTCACGACTGTGTCTCATCGATTTCATTTCAAGGGCAGGCTGCAACTAACTCTTCCGGGGATTAAGGTAAGACTTGGGTTTCCAAGATTTATATGAAATTTATTATCCAGATGACATGTTAGTATTTCCTATTTGTGTGCATTGAAAAAGAATGGTTTCTCAGAAGCATAAATTTCCACCTAAAAACTCGAGCAGTTGTTTTTAGTACAAGAAACCAGTAGCAAAATGATTTGATTTAATAGCCGGTACTATCAACTGTAGACTTTTCATCCGATTTTTAAATGGAAACTTTTGACGAAAGAGTCTATGTCGGAAACATTTGAATTTTTCGCGCATAAATTGAGAGAGAATAGTATAATAACTGTATATTTGAAACTACCCACTAAAACACCGTGGATCTCCAACTCTACCTCCCCGGAACTACCGTTAGGTATTACTTCAGGGTGGAAGGATATCGGTGCTTTAAAGCACCCTTCCTGGACTTATGCATCGTCATGGACGTCTGCGTCGTTCTCTCCTGCTCGTTTCGCTACAGGGGATCGACCAGGAGGATGCCGAGGTCGGTCTAGCGATTCCGGTTGGAGGTTAGCTTCCGGTTCGCTGGCGCCTCGACGACCCAGTGCTGGTCTACGTCACAAACTACTCGGCTAATCCCCGACGATGGATCTAGCCTACACCGACGGAAAAGTTCCCCGACGATGGCAGTTTCCCCAGGACCGACGCTTCCGATATCCGTGAACGGTTCGAACGGCAGGATGTCTGAGTCGGTCCAGCGATTCCGGTTGGAGGATGACTTCCGGTTCACTGGCGCCCCGATGATCCATACCGGAGTTACGTCGCATTCTACTCATCTAATCCCCGTCGAAGGATCTAGACTACACCGACGGAGAGTTTCCCGGCGGAGGAAGTTCTCCCGACACCGACCATTTATGTTACGCCATCGGGACACTCGAAGGAGTGCCGTGGTCGATCCGGTGATTCCGGTTAGAGCATAGCTTCCGGTTCACTGATACCTTGACGACTTGACTTCGGTGCTGTGGCTTCTACTCCGCTAGTCCCCGACGAAGGATCTAGCCTACACCGGCGAAGAATTCCCCGGCGATGGAATTTTTCCCGTAACCGTCGCTTTCGATACCCGTGAACGGATCGAACGGCAGGATGCCTGAGTCGGTCCAGTGATTCCGGTTGGAGAATTCACTGGCGCCCCGATGATCCATACCGGAGTTACGTCGCAATCTACTCATCTAATCCCCGGCGAAGGATTCAGACTACACCGACGGAGAGTTCCCCGACATCGGAAAAACTCCCGAACCAACGCTTATTCGCTGATCCCTCTTTAGCGGCCGGCGGTCGCGGCCTGTTGTTATGCGCTCCAATTCTGCTGCTAGATTCCCGCGATCTGGGAGGTCGCGGTCGACACTGCGTTCCAGTTCTCCTCGCTGTGGCACATCCTCTGGATTAGGTTCTGGAGTAGTTTCTCTGCCACATACATCCAGTAGACGATTCCTTTGTGACGCAAAGCGACGTGTTCTGCAGTCTCAAGCTCATTTGGGCAGCCAGGGCAAGCAGGGGATGCCGCGTGGCCGAACCTGTGTAGGTACCACCTAAAACAACCGTGACCTGTGAGGAACTGCGTCAGGCCAAAGTTCACTTCGCCGTGGTGTCTGTCGATCCATCCGGAGACTCTTGGAATGAGCCGATGTGTCCACCTGCCCTTGGTTGAGCTGTCCCATTTCCTTTGCCACTCGCGAAGGGAGGCTGCGTTGGCAGTCCTACGGGCGTTCCTGTCCCTCCGCGTATCATAGCACTCGGCGTCCTCCTTGATGAGCAGTCCAATAGGCTGCGTCTCCAGATACCGAATGGTACGCACTGATCACCGGAAGACACAGCAGTCTGTGCGTGCTCTCCAGCAATTTTGCGTTGCGTTCCACCTGAAGTGTCGAAACTGATCGAAACTGCCACTCCTGTCAGTAACCTGCGTTTGCTAGAACGCACCAGCGAGCTATTGGCCATCATTCGCGAGAGCGCCGCAATCGCCATGAAGCACGTTTACAGGCATATTCAACGTGCTTGTCAAAACTGAGCTTGTCGTCAAGCATCACACCCAATAGCTTCAGTGATCTCTTGGAGGGGATCATGCAATCACCAGCATGTGCCGACACCTCCTTCTCTGATTTTCTGTTGTTTACCACCATCATCTCTGTTTCATGATGCGTTAGTTGTAGTTTCCTGCTACGCAACCAGTCTTCCCCCATGCTGATCCAGTGTGACGCGCTCAGTTCGACCTCTTCAATGGATTCTCCGTAGACTGCTAGCGTGATGTGGTACTCGAACCCGACTATCTTGACGCCCGTGGAGAGCCTCAACCTCAGTACTCCATCGTACATTGTATTCCACAGGAGTGGGCTCAGGATGTATTCCTTTGGTACTCCGGCCGTGATAGAAGTGCTGCGTAGGCCTTCCTCGGTTCCGTAGAGCAATACCCGGTTCTGAAAATAGCTATCCAGAATCTTGTACAGCCCTTCCGGTACTCCCAGTCGAAGGAAGGAGTCAGCGATATTCGCTCAATAAGCTCGTTTTTGACATCAAACGTTAATATCGCGCAGTAACGAATTCCACGCCGCTTAGGTTGTATAGCGACCTCCGCGGTGGCTACCACCGATTTTATGGCATCCGCCGTAGACCTGCCTTTGCGGAACCCGTACTGTTCGTTAGACAGTCCACCCGCCTCCTCTATGAACGGGGCTAGCCTATTCAGGATGATTCTCTCCAGGAGCTTCCCTGTGGTGTCGATCAGGCAGATTGGTCTATATGCCGGGGACCCGTCGGCATATTTCCCACGTTTCGGTAACTCTGCCTTTTCCAAATATCCGGAAGCGTGCGCTCGTCCAGACATCTCTGCATGACCTCCCTGAACACGTCCGGTTTGGAGGTTATAACAACCTTCGGAGCCACGTTTGGGATACCATCTGGCCCGGGGTCTTTCTTAGTGTCGAGCGATCTCGCCGCTGACAACAACTCTTCATTTGTCACTCTGCTAACATCGTTTGTTGGTAGCGGTGCTGGCGGCCACGGAGACGTGTCGTGGTGAGGGAAGAGGACTCTTATGATCTCCTTCAGCTTCGCCGGACTACGTTCAGGGGGTGCTAGTGCCCCTCTCGTTTTGGCCATAACCATCCAGTAGTTATCACCCCATGGGTTGGAGTAGCGAATAGCCTTGTTCAGAGCAAGCTTGGTCGCTTTGAACGCTTCGTATCTTACCGCTCTTGTTTCCGGTGATCTAGCTCTTTGCATACTTCTCCTGGCCCTTAAGCAGGTTGCTCGAAGGTCTACAATTTGCTCGTTCCACCAGTAGACCGGGCGTCTATTGTTCCACGGTTGTGCCTTCCTCGGAATTGTCGCGTCGCACGCCCGTATCAGGACGGCTACAAACTCTTCCCAATCTAGGTTCGTTGTATGGTTCTCCAGTGCGAGAACTGCACAGAACGTTTCACGGTCGAAGTCGGCAACCTTCCACGCTCGGGTTCCGGGGGCATTTCCCCTACTGCTGTACCTCGCTAGGCTACCTATAGTGTAGCGTATGGCTAGGTGGTCTCTATGGGTATAGCCATCTTCCACTCTCCAGTTTATGTTTGCGGCCACGCCGGGACTGCAGAAAGTCACGTCGATAAACGACTCAACTCCGTTCCGCTGGAAGGTACTTTTGACACCGTCGTTCCCCAGTACCACATCTAGCTTGACGAGGGCCTCTAGCAGCGTTTGCCCTCGCTGGTTAGTGTGCCGGCTACCTCACGCCGTTGCCCATGCGTTGAAATCGCGCTCCGAGTTCTGATCCGACCGATTGTGCTCCATTTTTAAGCACTAGCAGCATCTCGCCAGCTCTAGTACGTCTAATAGAGCGAACCTCCTTTCCAAGGTCTGCCTCGCTCCGCATTGCCTTGAGGACGTCGGCTTATTTCTCCTTGTCTGTCTTGACCAGAAGGCTTCCCCTTTGTCCCTAGCCCATCGGAAAATGTCTGTGTGTGTGTATGTGTGTGCACTATTTATCGAATTTTTCAACAAATAACTTTCTTAGAGATGGCTTATCCGATTTCAACAAGCTAAGGCTCGTTTGAAAGTTACTATCGGACCATTGATCAAGTTTAAAGATCAAATGACTGGTTCCGGAGATATGATGATATAAGTGATGTAACCGACAAAACGCGTTGTTTTTTTGCCGAGCAATTTTCTCAGAGATGGCTGAACCGAGTTCATCAAGCTTAGGTCCGTTTGAAAGCTACTATTGAACCATTGATCAAGTTTGAAGATCAAATGACTGCGACTTCTGGTTCCGGAGATATAATGGTATAAGTGACGTAACCTCGACAAAACACGTTGTTTTACCGCTCTGATGTATATAAGGGTGCCAATATTTTGCGATCACCTCTAATTTCGTGAAGCGCTATTGTTCAGAAGTTTAAGCATCTCGAAAAAAAGTCCTAATGCAAAATTTGAGCTAAATCGGACATGCGTAAGAGGTTAAAGTTTGAAAATTTTCAATCTTGAAAAAGCACCATAGTGGGGAGACATGAAATTTCCGAGATCGAAAATTTTTTTGATGCCAAAAATCTTAAAATTGCATGAAACGTCGAGATTTAGTGTTATCTCAAAAAAAAATTTTTTGTTAAAGAAATCGACTTTCTGGGACTTTTTTATATTTTTACTTAGTCCCAGAAAGCCGACATTTCAAAAAAAATGTTCGAGATGACACTAAATCTCGACGTTTCATGCAATTCTAAGACTTTTGGCATCAACATTTTTTTTTCGATTTCGAAAATTTCATGAAATTGAAATTCGAAACGATTGAGAAATGAATATTTACTTTTTTTTTCAATGTAATGAGGAATTGATATATTTTTGGATGGGATTTTTTTATTAAACTAATGTCATATCATCGACACAATAGATGCATTTGGTGGTATGTACATCGAGTAAATCTATCACTAACTTCATCAATAAAACTATTTTGACGTTACAACTGAGACAGCAATTTGTTCTCAACTGCCATAAGCATAAGCCACTGAAGCCCCTTCGGAAGATAAGCATACAAGTTCTCACAGAGCTGAACTTGACAGAGAGAACAACAAATCTTGCACGAACACCAGATTTCAGCAATTACTTTGTTGATTTCTATTTCCAACCCAGATATGTTGTTTTGTTTGAGTATTTTCGCTGACTTAGTACAAAAAAAAATATCTTTCCCAGGAACCGTCACTAAAATAGATGTTATTTATTTGCTTCGAAACAGTGCCAGTCCAATCGTTTGGAAAGTGCCGAGTGGTCTCGGATGCTCTCGCTATCAGACTGGTCGATAAACAAAGCCATTGGTAGAAAACAATACAATTTGGTTCAATAGAAAATGCCATAATATTACACCTTCGGCAATCGGAAGTGTATTTGAATCATGCATCAAAAACATTTTCCCGAAAGCAATGAATTTCGTAAAACGCTTGGATACAATGCTAATACTCACAAACCACAACCGGATAGTGTTTCCTGTTTGTTTATGTTTTAGTACCAACATCCAGAAGGAAGGCTAACTTTCAAGGTTTCATCTGCTCATCTATCTCGCCATGTCACATAGCCGCTGGTCATGCTAGGCATTGTTAAGAGTCAATCTTCCCACTCTACCACCTAGAAAATTTCGAATCCCCGGAAAAAAAGCTCTCGTCTGGTTTGAAAGGTTATGTCCCGTTCAAAAGAACACACCAATTCAATGCCAAAAAAAAAAACCGGGGCGGGTCCTACAAATCACCGTGATATTTTTTTTCCGCCAAAGCACATTCCATCGGTGAAGCGCGTGTTGTCCTACTTTCCCCGGGCCGGAGCTGGCCAGCTAGTGGTGGTCGATGGTGGGTGGCGATGGTGGCTCACGACCTTACTTTCTAGTTCGTACCGACTAGCAGACAGTGCCGGTTTTGTGCTCTTCCTAGAAGGATACGGGGTTTTAACGAAGATGGAACGATACCAGAATTTGATCCCAGGAGGGAGCGGTCCGGAACCGTATGCAATCTGTTTTCGGTGTCAAAAACTTTTATTCAAAGGAAGCGAGTAGTTCTTGAAAAATCAATTTACCTTCAAATGGATGAATTCAATAAAGAAGAAGGGCCTTATTTTTATTTTTGCTATCACAAATCCAAGCTGAATACGGTCCTGGGAGATCTAAGCCAACTAGGATCGTATCGTTCAAGGCTACGAAAATTGTTGACAACGAGATAGACTCAATATCGTTTGGGTGGGAACGGGAAGAACAGACAACAAAGAACAGCAATCGGATGACAGCTACTACCGTGGAGTGGTGGTGGATGGATGAATGCATCGTCGTACCACCGTTTGTCAGCTAGGTAGTGTTGAATCGAGATGAATTAGCTAGCCGAAGACGGGACTAGAAAGGGCGTCTGTCTGTCTGTCTGTCTGCGTGATAGTGCCAGCTGAATTAAGATATTTTTATACAATGCGACAGCAGCACAACCAACGCTAACAAGAGCAAAACATTAACAGATCATAGCCACGAGCCAGTAGAGTTCCGTCTTTTCAACTTCTGGTAAACTCTAACCTGTGGAACGAGGAATGAATCCGACGGGGACGGGAATAAACGAAAGTGACGTTAGCAATGGAACGGAAACTTTTCACGCAAGCACTCAACGGTGACACAAATGTTGACAAATTAAGGCATGGTCATCCGAACAGAATGCGGCATTTGTTTTGCTTTTTGTTACTGGCATTGGTTTTTTAGGCACTGCCGGAAGATATTTTTTATTTAAAAAAAAACAGCACAAAGTTTGATTTTTTTCCAGAATACCCACTGGAATGGTCAGCCTCAATGGCCATTATATTTCCAATTTCCATCTTCCATCCAATTATCCATCATTCCACTTTTCGCAATCTTGCATCGAATTCATAATTTTTCAGAGATTTCCACTTTAAAAGGTTTGAGTCCGCAGCTGCAAATTTCTTGTCAGATCATCAGATTTTAAATTAACTTCCTTTTTGGCATAACTTTTCTCGTTCATGGATAAACATCTTCATTTTGATTTTGATTTTTTTTTCCTGGTATTTCGAGACGTATTTCAAGGAGCGGAAACCGGGTCTTGAACGAAACCGGAGAGCTTAAATATCTCATGAACCAGCAATTATTTCGATCCATGGCAGGCGTCAGCTAGCAGGATGACACTGAGTCAATTCAATTTAGTGTTATTCATGTTGTTTACTGATTTTTTGACATGAATACGTCTCACTTTACTATAGGGTGCCATTTCAAAACTTGTCCTGTGGAAAAATGGTCAGAACTTAATCATGAATATCTCGAGTTGTAGTAAACGTAGCAACATAATTCTTTTTTCAAGCCATCAGAAATATGATCAGCAATTTATGATTAAATTTTCAACCCGCACCCGTGACAACAGGATTTAGGTAATCATGCTCATATCAGTCCCGATGTTCAACTGGGCGAGTATAAAAGGTAAACCACGAACGGAAATCGATCATTTCTTACTGTGCGTTAGACGAAACTGGACGTCGTGTTAGGGACCTTCCACCAACAGCCGCAAAAGAAGACCTTCTGGGTGATATAACATATGGGCTGAAAAATCCCGGGCCTAACAAAGAGAACACGCTTTTTTTGTGTGTTCAAATTTAACTTCTTTCATCAACGTAATCTCAGAACAACGTAATCAAGCACCGCTCTAACAGTTCAATACCACTTTTGTAGAACAATTTTTATTTTGCCTCAAAGTAGGCCTCAATTTCAGCGATAACCTGAGAGATTTCTTACCGGCGAGCATTTTTTTTTCAGGTCAGCGAACAGCCAGTATTCGCTGGGAGCCAAATCTGGTGAATACGGTGAATGTGGGAGCAATTCGAAGTTCAATTTATGTACTTTTGCTATTGTTTTGATTGACTTGTGACACCAATTTTTTTTTCTTTGCCGTTCAGCCTGTTCAAACGTTCCAATAACGCTATACGAGGTCTGTTCAAAAAGTACCCGGAATTCTCATTTTTCAAAAAAAATATTTATTTTTTCGTCTACATCTATATGGTCCTCTTCAAAGTAATCCCCCCTAGATATAATGCACTTATGCCAGCGTTTTTTCCAGTCTTCGAAACACCCCTGATAGTCACTTTTTGTAATGCTCTGTAGCACTCTCAGCGATTCTGCCTTTATCTCTTCAATCGATGAAAAACGCTGTCCTTTCATGAGTCTCTTCAACTTTGGGAACAGGAAAAAATCACACGGAGCAATATCTGGTGAATAAGGAGGTTGGGGCATGATTAAAGTCTTGTTTTTAGCCAAAAAATCATGATCAAAATTCAGTAGTTTTGGAACGAATTTTGCTGCCACTCGTTTCATGCCAAAAACATTTGAAAAAATATGATGGCATGAGCCAACTGATGTGCCAACTTCATCAGCAACTTCTCTAATAGTGATTCGGCGATCATCCATAATCATTTTTTCCACTTTTCCCACATTTTCATCGATTATTGACGTGCTGGGTCGACCGGAGCGTTCGTCGTCTTCAACGTCTTCGCGGCCATCTTGGAAACGCTTATACCACTCGTAAACACTTGTTTTTTCATAGCAGACTCACCGTAGGCTCTCTGTAATATTTCGCACACTTGGTTACACTTTATTTCATGTTTAAACTAACAAAAATCGCCGAGCTAAAAAAAACACGTCTATACCAGCCGCTACAAGACAGAATGTAAACAATGAATACAGCTGAAAATTTCACCATACATTAGGGACATATGTACCAACACAATAAAAAAAAAATTTGACCACCGGACTCTCCAGACGCGCGCAATTAAAAAATTCCGGGAACTTTTTGAACAGACCTCGTATACTATTCACTGTTAATGGTATTTCCTTTCTCAAGATAGTCGATAAATAACCTTTCCAGCCGATTGATGTGCTTTCGGGCGCTGTGGACGAGGTTCACCAGTTGCTGTCCACTAAGATGACGATCGTTTATATTCCGGAGTGAAGTGATGAATCCATGTTACATCCATTGTCACATATCGACATAAAAATTCCGGTTTGTTACATTTAATCATGGCCAAACACTGCTCGGAATCTTCAACACGTTCTTGTTTTTGGTCAACAGTGAGCAAACGCGGCACCCATTTCGAACAGAGCTTTCTCATAGTCAAACGATTCTGTGTTTTTTTGTTTTGTGGTGTTACCGCCTCATTTGGACGTCCACTGAGCCCTGCATCATCGGTGTCTCTACGACCACGTTTGAAATCAGCAAATCGACGTTTTATTGTTGTTTCTAATGGAGCGATGTCTCCATAACACTTTTCAAGCCATTACATCGTTTGAACGGTATTTTCCCCATTAAAAAGCAATGTGAAATTAAAACACGAAATTGTGTTTGATCCATTGTTCTGAAAATAACAAAAGTAGCGTCACTCTTAGCACAATAATTCACAAGCTAATGAATAGAATATCATGAAATTTTAACAGCTGTCTTTTAATGGTTAATAAATTTCTCAAATCGGTTCTTTTTAGAATCATTAAAATATTCCCAGTGCATTATACAAAGTTTTTCTCTACTGAGTATGTAAATCCACAAAAATTTACTATTACATTGTTTGTTGTATTTGTTTTTGGCTCTCTTTCGTCTGGAAGCGAAGCTGTAAAAATCATAAAATCCACACAATCACCATATACGAACGATAATCTATACTTGGAAGTGTGGAAGAAGCAAGTAAGTTTTATTCGTCCTACGGGTACGTCAATGACATTACCCACCCATCTTTTTTCTTATGTTCTCTTTTTTTGGGTATATTTGATTTCTATGCATCGTAACGACGGTCTAATTTTGGTTCTAGTTCATTTGTGCTGAATGCAGTGATTATAGAGTTTTTTCGTTTCCTTGGAAAACAAAATTACTAAAGAGTCTTGAAAATGAATTGTCTGTGGGGAGCTAAACCGGACAAAAAGGTGGGACTAACACGGACACACAATTTTCGACTTAAAAGTAGCGACCTTAAATTCTAAAACAGAACGCACATAGATTCGCCTGAGATGACTAAGCCGATTTTCACAAATGATAGAATAAATTCAAATGAGAGGTTTCATATAAATCTGACTTCTGATTCCAGAAATACAGAATTTTCGGTGCCTAAAATCTCAAACTGTTACTAAATTTGTGGGTCGTATTAGTTGATGACCATACAAACTTACTTTGGCTATACTGGTTTCGGTTTCAGGTTCCGGAAGTAGTAGTCTAAAATTCCAATAATAGTTCGAGGATGCCAAATCTGGTGAAGGTGAATTTTTCCGACTATTGAGCCTCCTTCAGTCATTCTTTACTCTGGTGTATAACAATGGATCCAGCCAAACATGCATTCGAAGTTCGCTTGCGTTCGTCTTTTTAGTTTTAAATAAGTATGTGCGGGATCCAGTGGCAGGTTATCTTTACATCTACAAAACCTTTCCAGTTATCCGGTACAATTGTTCGTACTGTTATTATTGTCGTGTTTTGCCCCGGTTTCAACCTCCATTTTATGTAGTTTTGCCACTGTCAGTATAAGTGGTGTTTTGACTATCACGATACTATTAAAATCACTATTTCACGGTGTAACCTGCAGGATCAACAGTCCTATAACATTCATCAAATTTTTTTATTTACATTTTTGATTTCGATCCCTAATTAGCAATAAGTTATTCATCTATTTGCGTTATCATCGGAGATAGTTGCTTCGCTAAGTTTATTGTATTTTGTGTAGCAGAAGATATTCGTGAATTTTCATTTTTTTCTGAATTTTATATTAAATAAACATACAACAATAAAATTTAAACTTTCGGTTTACAAGTTCCACAAATCGTCGGCCTGTTTTCAAATAAGAAGCATGAATAATATGTTCTCATTACCGTTGTAAAATAGTTTGCTATTCCAATTACTAGTGAAGCCCATAAGTTGCGAGTTACTGTTGTGAATTGCTTTCCATTGTTGTTATTCAAACGATCGATTTCCATCACAGTACTAGATACTTGCCTTGTGGTGATATGCAGGATGTATATTTAAGTATTTGATTACAGGATACTTAATAACTTATTGAATCCAAATATCATGTCAATTTCTGAATTTCGTATGTTACCAACGTTCGGAATCGATTCGGTCCCTTTCGACCGAGTGTGATATATAAAGAAGTTGATTTGGTTACGCCCGTATTGGTCTTCACACCAAGAGGAAACTTTGTAATTGAAACAAAGTACTTTTGACAAAATTGTCAGATCGACTAATGACCACATAGCGCCTTAGAAGCGCCATTCCTAGACAATCCTACCATGGAACAATACACACCAAAAGAACTTGCTGAAATTGTTCAGCTTTACGCCGAGAATCAAGTGTCGGTTCAATGACACTGAAAACCCTCAGTTAATTAAGGAACAGCCTCTATACGACCAAAAAGTCACAATTTGGTGTGGTGTTTGTGCGGCTATGGTGATTGTTCCATATTTTTTCCAAAAACGACCATCAAAAACTGATGCCCATTGTTCGTGAAAATGGTTCGAATGGCTACTGCTTTCAACAGGACGGTGCAACATGTCATACAGGTTGACCAACAAACGATCTGTTACGACCATTGTTACCCGTACGAGTCATATCGAAAAGAGGCGTGATTTTGACTGGCCCCAGAGATCACCCTCCTATTGGACGCCATTCTGATGTTTGTTTTGAGATCTAAGATATACGCCGATAAGCCAAGAACCATAGGTCAACTCAAAGGCAACATACGTCATGAAATCGCATCCATATTGACCGAAACATTGGCTATAACGGTGGAAAACGCCGAGAACAGGGCACATTTTGTACTATATTAAATAATAAATGAAATTTCCCTTTTAAAAGTAAGGAGTGTATCGAAAATAACAGTTCGGCTAAAAAGTTCGTATCGTTTAAAAGAAACACACATTTTTTTGCCAAAATTCGTTTTTATTATTCAACATAATTGCCATCAGAGGCGATACAGCGATTATAGCGATCTTCCAACTTTTCGATACCATTTTGTAGTACGATTTGTCCTTTGCCTCAAAATAGGCCTCAGTTTCAGCGATTACCTCTTCATTGCTTCTACATTTTTGTACCAGCGAGCATTCTCTTGAGGTCTGAGAACAGGAAAAAGTCACTGGGGGCCAAATCTGGAGAATACGGTGGATGAAGGAGCAATTCGAAGCCCAATTCATTCAATTTCAGCATCATCAATTCGTTGTTGTTTTTGATCGATTGTGAGCTCACGCGGCACCCTTTTTGCACAAAGCTTTCTCATATCCAAATATTCGTGAATAATATGTCCAACACGTTCCTTTGATATCTTTAGGGTGTCAGCTATCTCGATCAACTTCACTTTACGGTCATTGAAAATCATTTTGTGGATGTTTTCACGTTTTCATCGGTAACAGCCTCTTTTGGACGTCCACTGCGTTCATCGTCTTCGGTGCTCATATGACCAGTACGAAATTTTGCAAACCACTTACGAATTGTTGCTTCGCCCGGTGCAGAGTCTGGATAACACTCATCAAGCCATTTTTTGGTATCGGCGGCACTTTTTTTCATCAAAAAGTAGTGTTTCATCAACACACGAAATTCCTTTTTTCAATTTTTTTCACAATAACAAAAGTAGCTTCACTCAAAATGCAATATCTCACAAACTAATAATCAGACAGCTGTCAAATTTATCCACGTATCTTTTGAAGGTTGGTACTAACTGAAAATGGTATGGATTTAATTCTAGTGACGCCCTCTCATAGAAACGATACGAACTTTTCAGCCGATCTGTTAAGCTACACACTTAAAAAAAGCCCTGTGATTTTACATCTTATTAGATGCACATAAATGGAGCGTCGCAGTTGAAGACCCTCTCCACGATTGCCCAGTAACGTTCGATGGGTCGAAGCTGAGGGCAATTTTGTGGATTGATATTTTTCTCAACGAAATTTATACCCTTTTCCGGGCCCTTGTTGCTGCTCGCTTCTTCTGTTCTACACTTTGTTTCGAGATTTTCTGCTTCTTGTAGGTCTTCAGGTGATTTCGCCTCTTGATACGCTGGATCATTTCGACACTCGTTCCTGCTTTTTTGGCCAAATCACGTATTGACATTGATTTGTTCTTCATGATTAGAGATACCACTTTCTGGTCCAGTTTCGGTTTGGAAGAACCGGGTTTTCTGTCTATTCCTGGTAGCTCATCCAAAGAGTAGTGTTCCCCAAACTTATGAATGATGGTTATAACACTGGCATGATGAATTCCAAACCGCTTCGCCAATTTTCGCATAGTAATACCCTCCTCACTTAGCCATGTGTCCAAAACCTTAATTTTCACTTCCTTTTCAATACGCGACATTTTGAAAACGCAGAATTTCAACCGCACAAACAAGTAAACAAACGAAAGCTGACAGCCAAACGCACAGCATGCTGTGATCTGTGCATAAAAATCCATCACAAAAACATGCGTACAACACAAATGTATGTGGATAGCTTATTTTCGATACACTCCTTAATAAATAAAATATCAAAAATAAACATCAACTTCTCTAGTTGTATTAAACAAACCAAAAAGTACATTTTTTAATGTTTAGCCTTTCTCTATAGAACGGTAATAAAATTGCTGAAGAAGCCGACTTTTGATCGGAGCTCCGGAGACCTGTCGGATAATGTCTGTGCGTGCACCTTTTTTAGATATTTCTATCCGTTCAGTTTTGGCGGAGATTGCAGAACCGATTTTAAACAACTTAGGTTCATTTAAAAGTTAAGTTGTGAATTAAATTCAAAGATCAAGTGGCTGTCACTTCCGGTACAGATCCGGTATATACTGGTATAAGTGACGGAACCGACAAAACGCATCTTTTTCTCCACGCACAATTATCTTACAGACATTTATTTTTTCTAAGTTTATTTATTTATTTGGGAGCAGAGAAAAGCCCGATGGAGTTGAAAATTTTAAAACCTCTGCCTCCAGCAGGCATAAAACCTCACATTATATAAGTTATCGAATAAACGACACATACTAGTGAACGGTTCATTAAATTTATAGTTTGTTCTGGCGGAAGGTAATCTCAAAAAGGGGTGATAACGCAGACTACGACGATGAATGTCGAAATTAATTAATTGTAAGCGTTCGGGACAATCGATACGTGATTGTAACAAATCGGCTATGAAAACTATGAAATAAATCCTAAAAGCGTGGAAACTTTGGAAATTATTTAATCAATGTGGTTTTTGAAGTTTAACTTGGCGTCGAGAATAATTCCTAAGTCCTTTACGAACGATTCGCGTTTCAGCACTTTTCCAGCACTGTTGTACTCGTATCTTATAAACGAGTGTTTGCAACAGAAGGAAATAACAGAGCATTTTGAGGCGTTTAATGCCATTCTGTTGATATGACACCAATTGGCGAATGAATCAAGCTGTGATTGTAGAAATATTGTGTCATTAAGATATAGTAAAAATATAAATGGTCCCAAATGACCGCCCTGAGGTATTCCAGAGCTAACGGCGAAGGGTGTCGTCAAGCAGTTTTCAATTTTTACCGACATTTTGCGGCCAGTTAAATATGAATGGAGCCAGTTCAGAAAGGATCCATCGAACTTAACAAACTTAGGCTCGTTTGAAAGCTACTATTGGGTTATGAATTAAGTTCGAAGATCAAGTGGTTGTCATTTGCGGCTCCGTAGATATAATAGTATAAGTGACATAACCGACAAAACGCGTTTTCTATTAATTTTTATTATAGTGGTTTTAACTTTAGATTAGAAACATTTTATAGCCTTACGTAAAGGGTTAAAAATCGAACCAAGTAGGCTATGTGAAAGACTTTCATAGTTATCATTGCGAGATATTTTCGTAAAAACAATGCTTCTTTTTGTATTTACTATTTACTCCTACGAAGATATATTCAGTATAAGATTACATTGTATGAAGGATCAAAAATCAATGCAAAACACATCAATCACTGCTTGGCGAAATCTACAAGAAGTCGCGTTTTCGATTCCGTGGCATCCAAATTACCAGCTGTCTGTAGCTCGTGAATCCATGAAGCGTGGCTGTTTTTGCACTACTTTGACTACGACATAAGCGTTTGCATATTTTTGGTTCAATTCGATAAAACACGAACCACGCTCTAGCGCAAGAGATTCCTAGAATAAATTGTTCCCTGATGGCCGAAACAATCGTCTCATTCGACACGCCTTGATCGTTCCAAAGTGCTTCCGTGCTCTCCCTCACTGCCGACAACGAGACTTTGGTTTTATTCACCACATACACCTCTTCCTATATAATAAATTGTCAGACACCGGCCGACGAGAAAGAGGCATGTGGTCTACTGATACTGATACTGGCAGTAATATCTCTGACTTAACGTAATATATAGGTTATATAACCCCTGGCACCGCTCCCCAAATCAGTCACCGCGAGAATCGGTTACCCGAAAACAAATCTTATCAGCTTTGGGCACTCGTTCCGCGGAAGAAAAGATGCGAGGTGGATTCCTTCCCCGACGCGGAATAAATAACATATATGTGCACCTCCCCCCCTGACAAGTCGAGGGACGATACACCATGGGAAAATAAACGTCAACAAAGAGACGCCAGTTTGCTCAACTCAAACCCGTACACACGCGCAAACAAATGCAAAGTCATCTGAAGCACACACAAACGCATGTGGATCCGCATCTGCAGTGGCAAACAAATGCAATGGATCGGAATTTATTTTGTATTTATCGTTCGAGGACTCTGTTTTTTTTCTCTCGGTGTCAGACTCGCTCTGGTTCTGGCTATATGCCTTGGCTGCTGCTGCTGCTGCTTGTCGGTTGGCCAATTTTCAAGGCCAAATTTTACATCGTTCGTTAACAGCTGACGACACAGGGAACAGGACGCAGTAGGCTGGTTGGGTGGCAGCGACAGGAGCACAGTGTTGAAACGGGGCGGCGGCGGCGGCGGCGACGGCAGGCGTCTGTACGCTTCACAGCACTGATGAGTAAATAAATGGGGTTTGCGCTTGGCCAAATCGGGAGCAGCACACGTGAATCGAGGGTTGTTCAGATTTGTTACGATGACGTTTGGCATCACGGTGTGTCGGACGTATTGGTGCACAACTCAATACCGATGGGGGTATGAATTACGTAAATTGAATAAAACATCGAAACAAACAACGGCATCAGAGTGAGCATGATACAGCCTACTGGGATTCGCAGATTAGCAGACACTGTCAATATTGACACAAACTTGTGTATTGAAATTTTACTTTTTGCTTTACAAATGTTTATAGGAAACACTGACGCAACACAGGTTTTACCTCCTGGTGGTGATTCATCGCTACTTGAAATTGTATTTTAGTTAGCTTGCATTAGTGATCCATCATAACGGTTTGTTTACCTACATGAAACATTAATTGGCTGTCAGTTCAATCCAAGATGCATATGCTATGCATTTTTAGTCACCTTATAACTAATTAGCTGTGCAGACTTCTCTGCAATCGATTTGGCTGCTTTCGTCTAAGATTTTGAAAATATTTCTATGGTTGTTTATATTGAGAGAGTTCTCTCTTCAAAAGAGCCCAATACCGCTCGATAGGTCGCAACTCCGGGCAGTTAGATGGATTCGCCTTTTTCGGTACAACATGGATTTTCACTTTATACCTTACCAAATCATCTTTGAAGTAGTGACAAGATGTCAAATCAGACCAGAATAGCGAGGGAGCGTCATGTCTGCGTAGGAATATGGCATCTTCATACATTCTTCATGGTATATTTCCTTGTTTACCGTTTCGGTAGTGTTGAAGCTTTGGCTCACTCGACTACAGCTACATATTGCCTGCCAAACCAACTACTTTTTTTTTTGATAATCTTGGTCATTTAGTTCGTTCTGAGGATGCTCCTCGTTCATCGTTCATTATGACGCAGGAAAATTTTGTAAAATATTCGTGATACAACTTGCGAGCCCTGGATCTTACTGTCACATTCCACCTAGAATGATTTCATACCTTGCTGGTGCTTGGAAGTATACACGAAAGTTTGATACATTTTTATTTTTTTAGTCACAACACGTATTGAAAAATTTGGTCTCTTCTTAATTAAAGGCTTCATCTTCGTGTCCTCCTTTAGGAACGTTATGAACAGTGGTTGCAGAAAAACCCAAGCTTTTTATGCAAATTTTCTTACTAGCAGATACGAATTTTCATTACAATCACACACAATTACTATTCGCGCTTACTCTATTTTTGACGCCAGCATTTTTATCACTTTTCACTCTGTAATTTCGGAACCGGAAGTCAGATGAAATTCAAGAGTTTTGTATAAGATCATAAGACCGGCAAATTGAAGTTGACAGTGACCTCTGTTTGTTAAGACTTCGAATATGAAGGGGGGGGGGGGGGGGGGGGGGGTGGTTGAAAAAAGTGGGAACGCTACTACATGGCATGAGAAGTCCCGGGTCTCTCACAGAAAAGACGTGAGTAGTTTCGAGCTGTGTATCTTTTTGTTGAGAACAAGCCTTTAGATGGTGTAATACCAAATTTCATGACAATCTATCCACTAGTGTTTGAATAACAGCTGATCCTTTCGGACGAGTTCTAGTTGTTATCAAACTATGAATAAAGACGCACCAGCGCATTCATGCATAAAAACAACGGTGTAATTGAATGATGTGCGGTACGGATTGGTCCACCATCCCCCGTATTCTCCAGACCTGGCCTCCTGGTGATTATTATCGATTTTCAAACCTGAAAAGGTTTCTCCAGGGAAATAAATTTTAATCAAATGTTGAGGTCATTACAAAAACGGAAGCCTATTTTGAAGGCCTTTTTTCAAATGGCATCGAAATGTTGGAGGACCGATGGGTCAAGTGTATCGCTCTAAATGGAGATTATACAGCAGAATAAAAAACGGTAAAAAATCGATTTTTTCTTTGTTAGGATCATCATTCCCATTCCATGTATTAATTTTGACAGACTATAGCTCAGCTTTTGACCGATTTAGAAAGTTTTATCACCATTAGAAAGGTAAATTCAATCCTACTTACAAAAAAAAAATATCCTGGATGTGTACTTATGTTAGCATGACTAGTTAAGTCTTAGATATCACTAAGATTCTTTATTTGTTGTTAAAAAACGATTTTTTCAAAGTAAACGTTCCCACTTTTTTTCAAAAGAACTTGGTTCCTTTCCTACGTATTACTTTGGGTAGATAACTCTATTTTTCATAACCCTAGGTAGGTTTCATAGCCAATTAATTTACATTTCTAATGATGATAAAACTTCTGAAATCGGTCAAAAATTAGCTGAAATTTAGTTAGTTAAAGATAGCGTTCCCACTTTTCATTGCACCCTTGGTAGTCCGCGTAACTTTTTAGCCCCTTGGTATTCGGAGTGTTAATTGGACACATCGAGTGAGTGTAAGGTCTGCCCGAGACTTCTTCCAGGTCCTTTTTAGTGAGCATCACAAAGGCCATTCTCTCTTCCGGCATTCCAACTACATGTCCAGCTCACTGTAATCTGCTGTGTTTGAGCAACCTACCATTGTCAGCATGTTTGTTTCCAACGGCTACATCATTCCCCTTACTCCACTTCATCATCAGGTATTGATTTTTTTGAAGTAGGACTACATCTTTCTTTACTATGCTCACCTGGGTGCATTATCAAAATTTCACAACACGAAAGTGTAACGAAATTACTCTAGATTTGATTTCCCTATTTGAGCATTTTCTCTAATTCTTTCACGAAATGAATGGAAGAAAATTTTGTAAATATCACATTTATTACGAAAACATTGCTTAAATAGTGAAAAAATAGGTTCAGACAAGAAACATCAAAATCAACCGAATGGAACATGAAATTTTCGAAATCTAAAAAATAATTTTGATGCCAAAAGGCTTAGAATTGCATGAAACGTCGAGATTTAGTGTCATCTTGAAAAAAAATTGTTTTTTTTTTATTAAATCGACTTTTTGGGACTTCCACAGCTCCACAAAGTTGATTTTTTCAATAATTTTTTTTTGGGATGACACTAAATTTCGATGTTTCATGCAGTTTTAAGAGTTTCGGCATCAAAAAAAATTTTCGATTTTGGAAATTTCCTGTACTCCCCCCTATGGTGCTTTTTCAAGATCGAAAATTTTCAAACCTTAACCGCCGGGCAGCACCCCTTACGCATGTCCGATTTAGCTCAAATTTTGCATGAGGACATTTTTCGAGGTGCTTAAACTTTTAGCACTAGCGCTTTACGAAATTAGAGGTGATCCCAAAATATTGGCACCCTTATATACATAAGAGCGGTAAAAATCAACGTGTTTTGTCGGTTACGTCACTTATACCATCATATCTCCGGAACAAAAAGTCACAGCCGTTTGATCTTTGAACTTGATCAATGGCCCAACAGCAGCTTTCAAACGAGTATAAGTTTGTTAAAATCGGTTCAGCCATCTCTGAGAACTGAGCGCGTATATCTTCTAAAAGTGCACACACACACACACACACACACACACATTTTCCGATCTCGTCGAACTGAGTCTAATGGTATATAACACTATGGGTCTCCGATGCTCCGTTCGAAAGTCGGGTTTACCAGCAATTCTAATACCTTTCTATAGAGAAAGGCAGAACGAAAAGTGGACAACGATGGGGAACATTATACAAAATCAGCCGTTCCAATGGCTTTAAATGTTATCTGAAGAACAGTAAAAATTACTTTGCAAAGAAGTAAAAGGTAAAAATCATTAGTAAAGCTAGCATTTGGTTGTATTGCATTCGAGAAAAATGTTCCGAACAGTGTTTAATATCGTAGACAATTCCACAATTTTGCCCTACTGAAAGACGGAAATGAATCCCGTACAGCTTTTTGATAGTTTCTTTCACTCAAGTATCGAGATGTATGGAATATTGAAGTATATGAGCGATTGTACGACTGGTGTTACGATTATATGAATGTAATGATTTCTCATCAAACTTACAAATGACTTGGAATGGGGCTCTACTTCCGGGAATACAAACGTAGTCATCAGTAGCCAGTCTTTTTTCGAAACTCCAAAGCACACTAACTGTAATTGTCTTGAACTATCGCTCTAATTTCTACACGGAACGACCGAAATCAGCATTTTCGCGAAAAATTTAGTTGATTTGCTGATTTTAGTTAGTTATTTTTTGAGACAACTAAAAAAATCTTACTTTTGCTGATTTAGATTTTCTATTCTCATTCCCTTAATAATAATAAAATATTTGTTGAAATGACTATTTTTTTTAGTTGAATTCACAAATTAAACGTACTGTCATTTCTTAGCTAAGGCACACTTCATATCCAGTCAACTAATTTTTTAGTTGAATTAAAGAAATATAATGTTGTTTTCAACCAATATGAATGGTTGAATTGGCTTCTGCAATCTGCAGCTATATGGCGCCCTGTCACCGAAACGGTAACACCTTAATGACTACTAGCCACTAGATGGCACACTACTGCCGAAAAAAACTCAGACGCGGTTGTCTTTTCTATATTGGCAGGTATAAATACGATGTTGTGTTGGAGAAAAAGACATAAACGAAACGTAAACATCTTTTTGAATTTTTTTTCTTCTAAATCACTGTTTCTTCATTCTCACTGAAAACTTTGAGCACTCGGAAAACAAAAACCGAATACAAATAGTACACCGGACGGCGCAGCTCGGAAGGTTTGAAGATACAAAAAACCTTCATCACAATTAGAGTGAAACATTCGAAATTCACATCACTGTTCCGCGTAAAAACATTATTACGCACAATCGCTTCAAGTGCGCACAAATTCTGAATAAATACACTTTCCACTAACAGTTTACGTCATTTTTACATATCGGTTTAGAAAATTATATAGGGATATATCGTAACACATGCGAAAAACATCTAAACAATTTGCGAGCAGTTTCAACAAGACTGTCCCTTTTAGCTTTTTAATGGATTGTTTTGCTTTGACACTGCTGTCCTTCAGTAATGACGGTGATAGATAAATAGAATCAAAGTTTCTGATTTTAATAACGAAATTAGTTGTCAATGAGAATTTCGTGTTGGATTGAAATATTGCTGGTTTGTGTCCAGAATATTCGCCAACTAAACACATTCTCTAAAAATAAGAGTTTTTTTCAGCACAGTAAATTCTACATTTTAACTAATTTTATAGTTATTTTGGAAATTTTGTTGTTAGAATCAACTAATTCAAAAACAGTAATACGAATTAGGCGCAGAGCTAATTTCGGTCGTTCCGTGTAGAATGCAAACGCAATCTTCCGAAATTGAATGGTCCTTTTCAGCACTACAAACTTTTAAGCGGTCAAACGATACCAACTCAATTAATATCCATACACATCTCGAACGCATTCCTACGTCAATCAAGCTATTATGTCTCTAACATTACCTACTCCAAGTTTTTTTTTCATTTGACTTGCCGAATATTTGAAAATATGCGTCCTCCTACAGCTATACTTCGTGGTTGTGGTCGCAAAAACCCAGAAGAATTCGATTTTTATTGGTGCAGACTCAACACGAATCGATGCTTTTGACATAATTCAGCATTACACCGACGAACCACACTACTTACCCTGAGTGAAGGACCAATCAATTGACTCCGCAATGAAAGATGGACTGTAGTGCGCAAACCCATTCACACCCTCTCGGTTTGCTTCTAACTAAAAAAATGACGCCGTTCTATTAATCGAATGTCATTTGAACGAGTTTTCTGTGACGATCAAATCGATGAGTTTCAATCCTAAACCTTTTGGGTGTTACTTTCGAGTTACAAAAAACACGGATTTGGGTTTTAAATTAATCTTCACGATCGTAAATCATTTTTGTAGGATACGCCTCTAATAATTCATCCGAAGCTTTAGTAGCTAACAGTACCGTTTACCTGACATTCCAAAAAAGTTACTGCTGCGATTGAGTGAACATCGGCTATTCCGACAAGCGTGCAACTTAATTCAAGGTTGCCATGGCTACAGGTGAAATGAAACGATGAAAGCATGCATCAACATCACGCATTCTTATTGAACTGACAGACTACACTACGTACGTGTCAGAGGCGACAACAGATGTCGCTTAATCACAATGCACACTACGTGTCTCATTCACTCACTCACTCACTCACTCACGCACGCACATGAAACACGCTCTCGCCAAAGACAGTCACGGCAGGGTTATTGTTTTCATTTACAAGTCAGATTTTCAGCGATGGTTTTCCTTGATGGAATCAAACGATTCCATGAATTTTAAGTAGCACCCAGCCAATTTCCACGAGCGAGAAACCAACGAACTGAACATACATACATACTGTAAACTTCTATGCCATTCGATGAACGGATTACGAATGCATAACCAGGGTGATGCGTGTATTGTTTACGTCATCCGTTTGTCGAGTTTGATGCAACGCTTGCTATATGGTTCGATACAGCAAATTTGTCAAAAAAAAAGTATAGGGAACTTTGGTCTAAACAGGCGCATGACTTTACTGCGATTTGCCACAACGCTATCGCCGGTGTGCGATCAAAACCGGATTTAACCTTCAACTCACGATGCCCGATTGAGGACGATAGATGAGATCACAGAAATTAGGGTCAAATCGTGAGCTGATCCATTGGTTTGCGGTAGTTTTAGTTCTTCCGTCACCCACATCGCAATAGGTCGATCGACCGACCGATTATGTCGTGATGTTCGCGATCGAACTGTGAAGTAGTTACAGCACAGGCAATCACGGTCCGACAGCATCGTGAAAGTTGATTGCATTCCTTTCCCTTCTTGCTTTTCAATGCAATTTTTCCACCCGGGAGCCTTGGTTATTTTGCTTTCCCCTATTATAGACTGACTACAGCACAGTCAGTGGCTGGGTATACGAGGCGAAATACAAACGACGGTCGCCAGGAGAAAGTTTTCCTGCCTTTTTCGTCGAGTGGTGAGCGCACCGAACGAGAAAGTAGTGCTGCGATCATTCCAGCTCGGAGACGTGCGGGAAATAATAGCTAGCAGTTGTGTGTGGGGGGCGCGGCGGAGGAAACTAGTTCATGTTACGAAAGATCGAATCCATTCCAAAGGTGATAAATGGTTCGATGATGAGGCAAGTTTGAAGATTTCGTATGTAAATCAGAGCGGAACGAATTGACAGACTGCTATCGGAAGGTGAGGCACGAAGCCGTGTGATGTTGATGAGTTCGATTTGATCATAGTAGGCTGGTGTTATTCTAATGCACTGTCCTCGCACGGCAGTGTCAAGCCTAGAAGATCTATCGGTTCTATCATTCGTCCGATAAAGATATAAGAATTTATATGTATTTCCTTCTATTCGTATGTTAAAATTGTACGAATTGCTCGGATCTATTGCTAGGTCGAATTTATCAAAAAAAAATTTTTTTACTATGAACCGAGCGCCTCTCTGCACTTTAACCAAAAATTGCTTTTCTATCTTCTTTGCTATTACACAACAGACAAATAAAAAAGACCGAATTTCTTGAAACAATCCGAAAAAAGAACTGAAAGTTCATTAGAATCACTAAAACATAGTACACAGCAATCCAGTAATCCAATTTATAATTTTGAAACAATTTAAATTTCCTCATAATAAAGTACTTCGTGCTCTCATCCATGTAAATAATTTGTCTATCTTTTGCCCAGGACTTTATAGGCGAGATAAATTCGCGGTGTTTTATGTCCCGTTTTCAAAATTGTGTGGCTCTTCTTACAGGCTCTCTAGTAGGCTTTCAAACATCAGCTTAAAAATTGAATTGAAGAAGTGAAATACAACAACGTTTCTGACTTCATTTGTTATGGCTCTTGTAGCTAAGTCCGAAATGACAAATATGACAATCACCGTGGGATTCCTCCATTGAAATTTTATCAAGTGAAAAACTCAATCAAGAGTAACTAGCTTCTAAAAACGAGAAGATGATGTACAGAGCATGTACAAGAAAATTTTAGAATTTAATGGACATTCTAAAAATGTCTGCACGATTTTTTACAAAAAATAAATTTTGGTTAGGATATTACGATTCTCCAGGAAATGTTGAAATGAAGGTTATAATGTTTGAGTAATTTCAACGAAACTAACTGCAACATACTTGATTCACATTTAGATTATTCTTTGCTTCTCGAATGGTTTGCAATATTCCGTCAATGTTAATTTAAAACTTTTGATCTAATGAGAAATCATATCCCAAAATTCAAGAGCCAAACGTCTTCACTAAGCAGATAACCCATTGAATGACATTTTATTTTTGGCCAAGACCAGAATTAGTCCACTTTGAAAAAACCATGCGCATCTCCAACGCATCGCAGATTTTTCGGATCAGATCCCTAGTTAAATACATACTTCCCTTAGTGGCAATAAATTCTCAAGTACGACTTCAGCATCAGGTATTACGTCACAACGGTTTTATAATAATTGTGTATTACAAACGAAGTAGGAAAAACAACTCTCTTTAATCGATCTATGATCTAAATAATCTATGAAAAGTTTTTTTTTCTATTAGTGGAAACATATGTTGGAGAAGCCAAATGAATGATAAACTCACAGGAAAAATGACTTTTTTGGAAAAAGATACGCGTTTACCATTTCCGCCACCTTGAGCTGTGCTAGACACAGTTCTACCGCAAAATTGGGCTTGGTAGGCGTATATCGAACAACGGTTTAAATCCTAGCCGCCTCACGACCGGTACTATATATCCAAACTCTCTGTTCATCAGACAACAAACACTAGTCTTCTCGCTCCATACCTATTTTCTGCGCAAGCACTGAGTAGGAGAGTACATTTAAGGAGTGTATCGATAAGTAGTTAGCAACATTCAAACAGTTATTACTCTGAAATGGCTTAATTTTTTGCAACGTGTTTTGCGGTGAAATGTTTGTTTACATGCCAATAACAGCTGCGCAATCGATTGGTTTCGGTACTGTTTATCGTTTCAATGAAGAGTCGATTTGATCCGGAAACGCGAAAGAAAATTCTGCACACTTGGTGCTCAGAAAGTGGTGTCACGTACAACGAAATTGCAAAACGAGTGAAAGTGCACCACACCAGTGTCAAAAATATTATCGAGAAGTTCGGTAAGACCCTTTCCATGAAGGATTTACCCCGATCCGGTAGGAAAACGGGTCCCAGCCAGCCCGGCCGGGACTTAACAGTGGTTGAGTACATCAGGAAAAACCCATCGGCGTCGACGCGGGATTTGGCCAAGCAGTTCAACACCAGCAGAGGGATGATTCAACGGATCAAAGTTCGGAACTCCCTGAAAACGTACAAGAAACAGAAGGTGCCGAAAAAGTCCCTGGTACAGCAAGTTCAGGCCAACACAAGAGCGCGAAAACTGTATAACCGGATTCTACAGAATAAAAACGGCTGCATCCTGATTGACGACGAAACCTACGCCAAGGAAGACTCTCGAGCGCTGCCCGGACCGCAATATTATACGAAATCGGTGTACCAGCACCAGGACGACGCTGACACCACGGTGGCGATGGAAAAGTTTGGGCAGAAGGTGTTGGTCTGGCAAGCATTTTGGACCTGTGGTTTGCGGTCGTCGATTTTCTTCACGAAAGGCACAATTAACGCCGAGGTGTACGAGGAAGAATGTTTGAATAAGAGAATGCTGCCACTGTACAGAAAGTATAAGGCTCCTCCTCTCTTCTGGCCGGTATTGGCTTCAGCCCACTACGCCAACTCCGTTCTACAGTGGTTGTCAAAAAATAATGTACAATTCGTGGAAAAGGACATCAATCCACCGAACTATCCGGATCTTCGGCCAATTGAAAGGTATTGGGCAAGTGTCAAGCGGCACTTTCGGAAGGAAGGTACAGTGTCCCAAAACATGCAGGAGGTAAAAAAAACTGGACAGCTGCCACCAGGAAAGTCACAAAAGTAACTGTGCAAAATTAAATGAAGAATGTCAAGTAAAAGGGGCGAACGTTTCACAAAAACTAGGATTTTCTTCAATATAATCAGTGAAATGCATAAAAATGTAATTTTTCTACAATATATCGAAAACTGATTTTAAAATATGTTTTTTCCCTTTTACCTTTTTTTATATATATAAAAAATAGGTATAGAATTCGCTCAAAATTTCGAAAAGTTTTCCGAGGCCCGGAGGGCCGAATGTCATATACCAATCGATTCAGCTCGACGAACTGAGCAAATGTCTGTGTGTGTGTGTGTGTTGTCAACTAAGAGGTCGAGATCTCAGAGATGGCTGGACCGATTTTGATCAAACTAGTCGCAAATGAAAGGTTTCCCCGTCACCCAGAACGCTATTGAATGGTTTTGAGATCGGATGTTTACTTTTTGAGTTATACGAAGTTTTATGTCAATCTGTCACATTTGACCTTGAAAACAGAATATGTTTCCAGACTTAGATTTCGCTCGGTAATACCTATCCAACAAGCCATAGATTGTTAAAATCCGACCATTTTAACGGAGATATCGATATTTTTGTGTAAGCCTTATTCCAGTAGAAGGAATTTTGAGCGCTGTATGAAAAAGCAATGCTTGGGAGCAACATGAAACACGATTTTTTATACTGTTACATATAATTGTTTCTAAGTACCAAAAGACTGTGTACAGCATCCTTTTTTATGACAATTTGCCTCGGACCAATTTTAGCACGGTTCATTTTTGGCAACATAATCTTTCGAATATGGCATATGTAAACCAGATGATATCAGCATTATCGAGTTGGAAGTAATTCCATAATTATATTGATTTAAACTATTTACAGCAATAAATGCTGGAAGAACATGACTTCCATATACCATACGACTCAGTTCGTCGAGATCAGCAAATGCGTGTGTGACAAATAATTTCACTCAATTTTCTCGGAGATGGTTAAACCGTTTTCTACAAACTCAGATTCATATGAAAAGTCGTATACTCCCAAACAAGGTTCCTGAATTACGTTTGGATCCGACTTCTGATTGCGGAACCACAGAAAAAACGAAATTAAAATAATGCAATTAATTTTTCTCGTAGATGGCTGAACCGATCTAAGATTCAAATGAAATCTAAGAATCATCTATGATTCAAATGAGAGGTCTTAAAATCCTATAAAACCTCTTACTTTTTAGTCAGATCCGACTTCTGGTTTAGAAAATGCAGGGTGATTAGTATAAAAATGTCCATTTCACATAAATTAATCAGGTTTATCGGGTTTGCAGATTTGGATAGTCGATTACCGAATAAATTTATTTCAGTTTGAGCGGTATTCGTTTTTGGATTCGGAATGTACTCCCAAATTTTAATTCGCACTACAATTTCTCAAAGATGTCTACACACTCCTCAGGTGAATTTAACTGATTTCGGCTACACCGATTTTAGAATTCCGGTTCCAGTATCGAATCGATTCTCAAAGCTCAATCATTTTCTCAAAAAAGACCAAATCGAACTTCAAAAACAAATATTACAGGACTTAAGGTCCCATACAAAATTGGTGAATTTTATCCGATTCTGGAATTACAGATGATGAGTTTATAAATTTCATGTAAATTGTTTGGCGTAATAATTTATGGCCATTCGAATTATTTTGGGCTATGCTAATTCCTGAATACCGGCTCTGGAAGTACCATAAATAATGACGAAAAACTCTAAAGTGGAACTTACTTCGACATCTCATGGAATGTTCAATCGATTGTCACACGCTAAGATTGAAATTCGATATGTTTTGCAGTTTCGGTATTACAGGGTAATGAGTGATTAAAATCTCAATTTGCCGTTTAAAACGACGATAATTAAAATAATGTCATGAGAACTAAAACACCTAAGAATATCCATGCAAAAACACATGCGTATTGATAAAAAAAGGTATCATCTCACTACTAGGTGGATTAATCACGTTTTTTATTCAATAATCAATGTTGCTAACTACTTTTCTATACACTCCTTATAATCACTTGTTGCCGTCTTTACTGTGCCAGTCTCTGCTTGGCTATCGTCAGGGACAGACCCTACAAAATCTGCCCTTTCTTAGCAGAAACAGATTGTTACGAAAAATACGGACTGGCACAGTAGAGTAGGTAATACGCTATTATAAATGTACTCGCGAGAAGACTAGTATTTATTGTCTGATGAACAGAGAAGATGTTTGGATATATGGTACCGGTCGTGAGGCGGCTAGGATTTAAGGAGTCCTGTATCTGAGCGTAGCTTTCTCCATCTTTTATGTGAGTATATCATTCATTTGGCAATGTATGTCATTGCAAAACTGAACTTAGTAATGGCGACTTTACGTGAAACCAACTAAAAATTTAATATTTATATAACGCTAAGATTAGAGACAAACACTTCCACGTTCTCCAATCTACATCGCATTGGTCGTCCTTTTTACTGGCATTCGCAATACATGTGTAGTTTACTTTTTCAACCTTCCGAAGTCTGCTTGTTTATATACTTTGAGTAGATCGTAATTCATGTATGGTTGCAGCACTCCCAGGTCCGGGCCTTAATTTACAATAAGAGACTGTTAAATACAGTTAAAGACCGAGTCAATCAAAAATGCAATGTTCAAACTTATTCATAAATTGAAAAATTCACAGCAAATCGATTTTAGCCATCTAAGATTTCTAAATTTAAGTTAAGAAATAATACGACATTTATTTCAATAACTTACTAATCAAACCCGTCTCGAAAATAACAAATTGTATGCCAGTTGAAAGAATATCCACAAACCGAATTTAAGAGATCTAGAATATAAATTATAGACAACAACTCGCCAAGCGTAGACAAAAAGTATCTGTAGCTCCTTTAAAAATTTATGAGCAATGCTAAAGTATTCTTCACTTACACAGATAACAATATTTTGTGAATTTACATTTATTTTCATGCACATATTTGGAGCAGGTAACTGAATGGAAAGTTACATTACAAAACTAAGCGATTTGTAAATATACAGTCTTGTTCAATGAAAAAGTAAATGCATTTCAATGTAATTTTACATCAATCGTGTTTTTAAATCAGATTTTCGTTTCCACGGATGTCTGTTTAATAGTTCTATTGGTTTACATGTCGTGTAAGTTTCATCTTTTCTTTCTGTGTATATACTGAAATGATATTCACTTCATAGCTAAAATTTTAGTAAACCTCTTATAAGTCAGTTGTAATTCCATATAGAAAAGATCTTGTTGAATATTACCCAGTTCAATCACCAAGGTGAAGTGTTGTCTTCATGCCAAAGATTTTGGTCTGTAACAAACAATTTTGCAATATGCGAAAAAATCAATTCTAAGAGCATTTTGGTTATAAATTGAATGATTAAATTGACCGTCTTAAACAACATGCACAAATGTGTCTTTCTCATATAGGTCACATTTCACTCTCGATAAAACTTTTTTTTGAACAGGTTTCTATATTATGTTTAATTAGATGACAACTGTCTAAAGAGGTTTACAAGGAAGTACTTCTGAAGAGTAAACGAAAACAAAATGAATCCCGTAAAATTGCCCAGAAATGAGGCGATGGTAGATCCTAGACAGATGTTAAATTTTATTATACATATGAGCTATTTGTATTATATCACAGGGAAGTCATTTCGGCGAATCCATCATTTTGCAGAATGTTTTACAACTACAGCTTATCGGAGTCCGTAATGGAAACAATCGAATTCTGGATCTTCAGTTTTCCAGTATCATAAAATCCAGGAACCATTGAACTGAATCTTAATATTTAAATAAATAAGGAATAACTTGGATGCCTTTTGGGAATACGTCAATGAAAATGAAGAATATCGCTGCCGAATTCTATGACCAATGGCGGTACTGATGCCAATTCGTCCGAAGACTGTACACTTTTCCATGCACACTGCTGTAATAGGTTTAGCAAGCCAGTCCGCATCGCATCCCCATTGGCTTACGTGTTTAGTCGTTGACTATATTAAGAAAATACTATATTATAAAAAAAAAAGATCGTTTTAGTTCCCCGTGCATAAAAAGACCAGTCATACCACGTTGAACGCAAAATAACGGTAAAAAAATATCACAAGGCAGTCATCTTGGACTTCTTCTACCTCTGATCGACATCAACGACATCAACATTTCTTTGAAATAACAGTTCGGCTGAAAAGTTCGTATCGTTTAATAGAAACACACATTTTTTTGCCAAAATTCGTTTTTATTATTCAACATAATTGCCATCAGAGGCGATACAGCGATTATAGCGATCTTCCAACTTCTCGATACAATTTTTGTAATACGATTTGTCCTTTGCCTCAAAATAGGCCTCAGTTTCAGCGATTACCTCTTCATTACTTCTAAATTTTTTACCAGCGAGCATTCTCTTGAGGTCTGAGAACAGGAAAAAGTCACTGGGGGCCAAATCTGGAGAATACGGTGGATGAGGGAGCAATTCGAAGCCCAATTTGTTCAATTTCAGCATGGTTTTCATCGACTTGTGACACGGTGCATTGTCTTGATGAAACAAAACTTTTTTCTTCTTCAAATGAGGCCGTTTTTTTTTTTAAATTTCGTCCTTCAAACGCTCTAATAACGCTATATAATAGTCACTGTTGATGGTTTTTCCCTTTTCAAGGTAATCGATGAAAATTATACCATGCGAATCCCAAAATACAGACGCCATAACCTTACCGGCCGATTGTTGAGTCTTTCCACGCTTTGGGTTCGGTTCATCGCGTGCAATCCACTCAGCTGACTGTCGATTGGACTCCGGAATGAAGTGATGGAGCCATGTTTCGTCCATTGTTATATATCGACGAAAAAAATCGGTTTTATTTCGATATAACAGCTCCAAACACTGCTCAGAATCATCAATTCGTTGTTGTTTTTGATCGACTGTGAGCTCACGCGGCACCCATTTTGCACAAAGCTTTCTCATATCCAAATATTCGTGAATAATATGTCCAACACGTTCCTTTGATATCTTTAGGGTGTCAGCTATCTCGATCAACTTCACTTTACGGTCATTGAAAATCATTTTGTGGATTTTTTTCACGTTTTCATCGGTAACAGCCTCTTTTGGACGTCCACTGCGTTCATCGTCTTCGGTGCTCATATGACCAGTACGAAATTTTGCAAACCACTTACGAATTTTTGCTTCGCCCGGTGCAGAGTCTGGATAACACTCATCAAGCCATTTTTTGGTATCGGCGGCACTTTTTTTCATCAAAAAGTAGTGTTGCATCAACACACGAAATTCCTTTTTTCAATTTTTTTCACAATAACAAAAGTAGCTTCACTCAAAATGCAATATCTCACAAACTAATAATCAGACAGCTGTCAAATTTATACACGTATCTTTTGAAGGTTGGTACTAACTGAAAATGGTATGGATTTAATTATAGTGGCGCCCTCTCATAGAAACGATATGAACTTTTCAGCCGATCTGTTACTTAAAGTTCTTGAACGCTAAATACGCTTTTAGGCTATTTTTGAACATTTGTAGCCAAAATGGGGCTCTATTACTTCAACAACAACTAGATAATTTCGGAGATTGGTGTCTGGTCAACAGAATTGTTCGAAACGCCTCAAACTCTTCCATTCGAAACAAAATGATTTTCATTTATTCGCATCTTAGAGTCAAGTTAAATACAGTGAACTGTATTGAAGATCTTGGCAATTTACTCGACAACAAACTAGCCTTTTGTGACTATATTGCGAACATCGTTTTGGGTGAAATCCATTTCCTAAAGGCATTATATTTCACCAAGGGTCGCTTAATAATAATCACAAGTTATAAAATCGAGAATTGCGACACTTTTTGGAACAAACTTATGCGATAATTCACCAAAATCAAATAATTTTTCTACTAGGGAGAAAGTTCGAACACAGGCTGTAATAGCTTTGTTGGCTTTAAACGATATCCGATGGAATCTTCGTTGAGGCAAGACTCTTGATCGTAGAGTTCTTTTTGACACGCGAAAGTCGATAAGGAACGAGATCTCTGGAGAGTCGATTTCGCCATTGAGAATCTTCGCCACAAACGCAGATTATTGAGTCTTAGTCTTAGTCGCTCCAGGGTGTAGCGAATGGTGGAAGATCCAAGGGATTTCGCCAGGGAGATCTCTTAGCGCAAGCCTAAATTAATCGCTTTTGAACACGCTCGACCCGCAGATTCGAGAAACGAGTTGATTTTAACTTCAGACCAAACTGGCATTTTCCAACAACAGACGCACTAAGGAACAATATACTACATGGAATGAGAAGTCCTGGGCCTAAAAAGAAAAAGTCTCCAGTCAGAGCGATACACTTGACCCAAAGGTCCTCCAACATTTTGATGTCCTTAAAAAAAAGATTTATCAAGATCGCAAAATAGGCTTCCGTTTCTGCAATTACCTCAGCATTCAACAAAAATTTCTTTCCCTGGAGAAACCTTTTCAGGTTTGGAAATAGATAATAGTCGCTGGGGGCCAGATCTGGAGAATACGGGGGGTGGGTGGACCAATCCGTACCGCAAAGCATTCAATTTCACCGTTGCTTTTAGACATGAATGCGCTTGTGCGTCTTTTTCCATAGTTTGATGAAAAGTAGAACTCGTCTGACACGACCAACTGTTATTCAAGCACTAGTGGATAGATTGTCATATAATTTTTTATTGAGCCATGTAGAGGCTCGTCTCAACAAGAATATATAAGGTTTCAAATTTTTACGTCTTTTCTGTGAGAGATCCGGGATATCTCAGCAGAACGATGTGGATAAAAGGTAAATTTTGCCTCCAGTACAACACCAAAATCGTTTACACGATCAACTCTAGTAAATGTTTGTCCAGCAATTTTGTAGTCGAAGATTGATGGATGAAGTATTCGAGAAAAACTTGACATTTGGTAATGCTGATAACACCATGTGACAAATTTGTTCAGAAGTTTCTGAAGTTGGATGCATTCCTCTAAATTATGAATTCCCAAAATCAGTTTCAAATCGTCGACTTAGATCAGCTTGCATCCATAACCAAGTAGCAAGGCGGCATCGTTGAAATACAGTCAAACAGAAGAGGACCCATATTACTGCCTTGTGGAACTCATAATTTGTTCGTCGACGGGGTTGAAACTGAGGTTCCCAACTGTACTCGTAGGACTGTCTCACACAAATACGAGCTTGTAAAATTTTCTTCATCCGCGAATTTCAATCAAGCAAATTTTTACTAACAGGTCGAAATGAGTTTTGGTTTAGTTTTTTTGAGTTATTTTTTTAGATATTTAATCGAATCGGAACTCTTTAGATAAGTATTTCATTTATTTTGAAAATTTCGAAACAGCAACTTCGAAACAGTTCTTACATAACAGGTTAAGCCTTAAACGAAGCGTGCCTCCACAGAACCAAAACAAAGCCTAGTCAAGTACAGCGAGGCTGCTGGCAATCTCCGTATGTCCCATAATTCTCTTTCTTCCAATTAACCTCGTTAGCACCAGTCCGCAGCGGGACTGCCGCTGGAAAAGGCCTCGAAATCTAGGTCAGTTCGCACCATTCCCCGCTTCGTCCAGGGGGCCGCTGTTCCGTTCCGACGACACCGGCAGTAGTTCTGCTCAATGCCGGGTTGTTCGATCGGTCGGTGCGTGTGAAAATAAACCAACTGATTCCAGTCGCGAAATGGAACCGAAAGCACTAATTTATTCCCGGTATGGCTCTTCTGGTTGTGCCACTCAACCGGTACACGGTACGCAGGTTCACGCTCATTTCCGCATTCGGTTGCACACTCAAACCCACACCTTCCGCTTCATCCGTTTCGTGGTTGCTGCCAGAACGATAAATTACACGTGCTAATGTATTCAGAAGTCAGTCAACAATTTAGTTCTCTATTGTTGGCATACCAGCCTGTGTTCGGTGGGGATGGGAACGGGGTTCCATATTAATATAAATATACGCCTGACTTCCATACGGGGTTTTGTGTGTTTATGAATGACCGCGTTTCGAGCCGCCATGTTGTACATAGAGCAGATGTTAACAAGTTCAACGACTGCCTACTTAGATGACCTTTTCTGACAGTGGGTCGAATATCGGAATCATTCGCCGTTTTTTCCGATCCTCTCCTCTGATTTCAGTAAATAATCGATATGTTATAACAAATCAGGTTAATCGTTTGCCGAAGCTCCAAACGAATACATTTACAACCGAGTGGAATCAAAACGAGAAGGGGGCATGCATTATACAACTCGGCAACGTACAATTTGTATGTGAATTGATGCACGCACGCATAACCGTCAGTGTTAAATTTTGTTTGAGTTAAATTTTGAACCTGAAAATCAAATAACAACCTAGAATTTTTAGATCTTTAGGAAATTTTGACAAATCGTATTATAAATATCAGATTAAGTTAAATCAATATGTCTTATCAAATAAGTATCAATTTGAAGCATGCTTAAAGATGTCGGACGTATGGTTCGAAGTATTACGATACTACGACTTCCTTGTCCCAAACGGTGCTGCACACTGATTTCATCGTGTTTCACAGTTGGCCGCTCCGTTGTTCGCAACTCTGAACTCAGCAAAGAAAGAAATGAAAAGCTGATTGATACGTACTACCTTCCTAACGATAATACGACGACTCATCAAATTTTCCATCAAACGTGGATCGCTGAAGTTTTCTTCGTAATATGGATAGATCGCAATGAACCTGCATTGGTTTGGGCATTAAATGTGCACAACCAGAAAATTCCGATTGCTAGAGAGCAATGGGAAAAAACGCATAAGATAGGAAAATTGGTTCCACATGATTAGAACGGAAGGCAGTAATTTATGGAAAAGGTCGATTCAAGTGGAGAAATTCGGTCGAAAGGTACTGGTTTGGCAAACAATATGTTCCTGTGGTTCGAAGTCAACCATTTTTTACACTACCGGAACTATAAATGCAGAAATCTATCGATCTGAGTGTCTCCAGAAGAGATTGCTGCCTTTATATACGAAGCATAGTACATCTCCACTGTTTTGGCCGGATTTAGCGTCGGCTCACTACGTCAAAACCACTTCCAATTGGCTTGCGGAAAAGGGTATGAATTTCGTTCAGAAAAATATCAATCAACCAAATTACCCTCAGCGACCTATCGAACGTTACTGGGCATTCGTGAAGAGGGTCTTCAAGAAGACTGGTAAGGCAGCTGGGAACATGCAGGAGTTTAAAAAAATTTGGGCTCAAGCGTCCAAAAAGTGTGATGCAACACTTGTCCGGAACTTGATGAAGAGCGTTCGATCAAAAGTTCGATAATTCGTGATGGAATTAAATTTCATCCGGTTTTCATTATGCTCAAGTTTAACCTCGTACAATAAAGGATCAATTTTTAGTTTGAATAAAATATCGTTTTTATCATAATTTGAAGGAAAAATTTGTGGATAGCTTATTTTCGATACACTCTTTAGTTTCATCGATATTCAGCAGAAAGAGTTTCGCATTTAAAGAAAACTAATTCCATTTGTTGTATTTTGTGCACTCGTCAGCTCCGCCTTACTGAATGTAATTGTGTAGTGTCGCAAATATTTAATATGCTTTTTCCCGCAGCTATTACTTTGTTATCTTGCGTTCGCCAAACAACAACGAGCAGAACAATATTTTCATCGATATTCAGATATCTAGTGCTGTAAGTTCAATTCAATTGAAACCGAATGTGGCACGCACTGACGATCACTCTGCTACAGTAAACTTTACATTCTAGCACACAATCTTCGCTGACGTACAGAACGGGCAAACAGATAATCGAGAACTGAAATGAGAACCGCCATCCTCTATTTATAATTCTGACCAGAGAAAATTTTAGTTATCGAGTTGATACCCATGCCTTTTCATTCTAACTTGCTCACTACCAACAGTGAAGAAAATAAAGCAGATAGACTACTTGACGCTTGAAACTGAGCAAGTAAAACTTCAAGTGACTAGCTACGGTTATTCTATTGACGATGCATTCTGGGAGCTTTATTTGAGTACGGCAACAAAAGCTAAATGGATATGCTGACATTCGATGGCTATACAATTCATTTTCATCTAATAATATTCGGTTAAAACGAAGTTTTACCGCACTGATTTAGACACATCGATATTCAGCAGCAGTAACTTCGCATTCAAAGAATATGCACTCAACCTTAACGATAGTGTTCTTACATTGAATAACTAGAACGCTAGACGTGGAATACATTTGCCGTTTTCCTATGTATGTAATCACTATTAAAACCGACTTTTCAACCGATGCTCAAAGAGTCGAATATAATATCATCAATTCGATTCTGTTCGACATATCATCAATTCGATTCAGTTCGACGAACTGAGCAAATGTCTGTGTGTGTCATAAATATTGTTACTCAATTTTCTCGGATATGGCTGAATAGATTTTCACAAACTTATACTTAAATGAACGACTGAATGCAAAAGTCGGATAAGTGCATCTTAGTTTGGAAAACCCGTGTAAGTATTTTTTAATGCAAAAACCGGATAAATACATTGACAACAAAAACCGGACATGGATTTTGCAATGTAAGAATCGTTTAAAAAGATCTTTTCTGCAAGAACCAGACAAAATAACTTTGAATGCAAAAACCGGACAGAAACTTAGCCGGTTCTTTCAAAACAAATGTATTTATGCGGTTTTTGGCATTCAAAGTTTTTACCGACTGTCGCTGTGGACGAAGCATGGTTTGCTTGTTTGTTAAGGGCAACGTGATCTATGCTGCGTTCCCACAGCGACTTTTCGATGTTTGCTTTCAGTCGTTCAAATGAAGGGTCTTATGGTCCCATGCAAAGTTCCTGAATTTCATTTGGATCTGGCTTCTGGTTACGTTACGGAATGACATCTACACGGATCTAAAAGCTGCATTCGACAAAGTCAACCATGACATTTTGCTCGCTAAACTTGCAAAAATGGGATGCTCGTCTGGATTCTGCGACTGGCTAAGATCGTACGAGAATTATCGGTCTGCATTGGAAATAGTTCTTCTGACTGCTTTGCCAACTGTTCAGGAGTTCCGCAGGGCAGCACACTGGGTCCATTGCTCTTCTCACTATTCGTCAATGATGCAGCTTTTGTTCTACAGCGTGGAGGAAAATTGTTCTTCACAGATGATGTCAAAATTTATCACGTCGTTCGTAACCAACGACTGGTGCGAACGTAATATGATGGTCTTGTGTGTCGCCAAATGTTCTGTAATTAGCTTTCAAAGGACCAGGATTGCAGTTCCATTTGATTATAATATCGCTGGGACCCCGCTTCAACGTGTCGACCACGTCAAGGACCTTGGTGTCGTGTTGGATGAAAGGTTTACATACGTTCGGCACTTCTCAACTACGATCGACAAAGCGAATCGTCAACTTGGATTCATGTTCAAGATGCAAATGCAAATAGCTCTCTAGCTGCTTCAATTCGTCACTTCAACGAGGTCTTCGAGCACTTCGACTTCAATTGCACTTCTAACAGCTTCCGTCGGCGTCTACAATCAGTCCGCCCGTAATTTTATTACTTGACCACTATGTATTTATTCTTGTTGTTTGTTCGTTTTTAGAATTAGATAGTTCCATTAAGACCATGTTGGTCAGATGGACGAAACTGAACGAAATAAATAAACTTCCGGTTCCGGAGATAGGGTGCTTAAAGCAAAAATGTCAACTTCAAGAGTATTTATTTCCATAAGTAATCATGTTATAAGTAGCGAATTCTTTAAATTAGATAATGAATTTCTCTAGTTTGCAGATCAATAAAGTCTAGGGCCAAATTAACTTATATCAGATTTTCCTAAAATCACACTCATATTAACAGTCCCATAAAAACGTACAAGTTCGAATTCCGGTTCTAACATTACAATGTGATAAGTTTTGGACATTCCAATCCCTCATAGAAAATCGTAAAATTTATTTTAATTTGTGCTCAAAACTGTTCCAATTTATAAAGACTGTCCCAGAAAGTATGGACGCAACCAAAAACCGCTGCCATTTCGCAATGGTTCAGAATCTGTCAATTTTTATGGCTGCGTTCTGTTGTTTACACTCTTCTCTAACCACTTGTGCAGTTGTTTATTCGTTTTCATTAGTTTGTTTCGAAATTCGTGGACTTTCAGCAGAACAACGTCGAAAAATTGTGTACAAATGGTGCACAGAACGCGGACTGTCACTGAGAAAGATAGCAAAAATGGAAGGAGTAAGTGAAAAAGCCGTGCGAAATGCAATCAGGATGTTCGGTGAGGATAACACCTTTGAGGATAAACCGAAAACGGGTCGAAAAAAAGGTCCTGCTAACCCTCAGTTGGATAAACGTATACTGAAGGCGTTCGAGCAAAAGAAGGAGGTTTCAGTTCAGGATGTGGCCAAAAAAGTGGGCATGTTCTTCGTACAAAACGTGAAACTCGATTACAAATCCTTGCCGGGACCACAATATTATACGATGCGAGAAGGGCAAGTGTTAAACCAATCCGAGACATCGATTGAAGTCGAAAAATTTGGTAAGAAAGCTATGATCTGGCAAGAAATTTGTAGCTGCGGTAAGATTTCGAAATCCTTCAATGAACAGCGAAATATACATCAAGTAATGTTTACAAAAACGACTTCTACCCATGATTCGAAGCCACAAGGATCCTGTTGACTTCTGGCCAGATCTTGCTTCTTGCCACTACTCGAAATCAACGGTAGAATGGTATACTACCAAAACTGTCACTTTCGTCCCAAAAGACATGAATCCACCAAATTGCTCACAACTTCGACCAATTGAGGAATTTTGAGCATTAACGAAGGCACATTTTAAGAAACATGTTTCGGCAGCCGAAACCATTCAACAGTTCGAAAAAGATTGTCGACAAGAAGTCTGTACGGAATTTAATGAGGAACGTTCGCAAGAAGGTGCGCCAGCTAGTCTACAATGGCTAAGTAGCAAATGTTGAGAATAATATTCTGTTGTTGTAGCCAAATATTATCAGTATATCGAATAAAATTTCAATATCTAACACTTGTGAATTATTTACAGCGAAATCAAAGTGCGTCCATACTTTCTGGGACAGTCTTTAGGTTATATTAGTTGAGGACCAAATTTTTAGTTATATTGGACCCGTCATTTATTTTAAACCACCATTTAAATCAAAGATGCAAAAAAATCGGATTTTTTTTAGATTGAGTTTGAAAAGTTTTTATCATTGTCGTCTCAGACAGAGAAAACTCGTATTCCAAAGTTCATATCAATAAAATTACTCTTGAAAATACATGGATCATGAAAAAAGGTTCTTGCAACCAATGAACTTATTCTACATGCTATAAAGATTATACTACATGGAATGAGAAGTCCAGGGCCTCTCAATGAAAAACTCGATTTTTACCGTGAAAACATTTCCATTCTTCAGTATAATCTCCATCTAAAGTGATACACTTGACCCATCGGTCTTCCAACATTTGGATGCCCTTTGGAAAAAAAACAGATTCGTCAAGGCCTTTAAAATAGACTTCCGTTTCAGCCATGATCTCAGCATTCGACGAAAATTTCTTTCTCTGGAGAAACTTCTTCAAGCCTGGAAATAGATAATAGTCGCAGGGGGCCAGGTCTGGAGAATATGGAGAGAGTGTGTGGTTCAATCCGTACCGCAAATCATTCAATTTCACCGTTACTTGTTTGATCAGGACACGAAACTCGTCTTTGTCCATAGCTTGATGAAAACTAGAACTCGTCTGACAAGATCAGTTGTTATTCAAACACTACTAGTGGATAGATTGTCATGAAATTTGGTACTGGGCCATCTAGAGGCTTGTTTTCAACAAAAATATACACTTCCTGGTCTGGGGGGTAAATGTTTTATCCGCAGATTAGAATATTCGTTACGAAGCAACGAATTTTTGTCTGATGGAAAACATGGAATTGGGATCAAGTCTTGCACCCAGCAGCAAAGAAATCAGAATCAGAACTAATTGGATCAAGTGGCACGTTCCCCTAGCCTCCAGTATTCTGAATCCATGTGAAAAATAATAATAACAATAACAGCAACCTATTCTATTCTATTTCAATTACACGAACGAACCACTAAGCAGCGCACGGGTCGCCCGGTATCGTCCTTCTCCGGCAGACCCCAAGCTGCTGGATCCGAACCGAAGGAGGAAACAGCCGACGCAAAAGCGAAGTGGTTGTACGATGCGGGGATTGTGACCGTAGTCAGACCATTTTAAAATTTAAATGGTGTGCTTGGGCTCGAAAAACCGGAATATGAACAACGTTGGTTCTTTGGTGCGACCGGCAATGAAGGGTTTGCCGCTGCCAGCACGAGATACCACACGACACTAGGCTGGGGTTTGGCGACGGGGATGAGGAGAGGAGGTAAGCTCGACGAAGGGAGACAAAATAAAAACTTGTTTGGACTGGCCCGGCGCGAGTTCCTATACGAACTGCACCGCACTTACCGTGTTTTATTCTCTCTCCTCAGTGCGGGGTCGCTTTTGCTTTCGTCTTTTTGGTCAAGTCCAACTTGAAAATGACTTACCGAGGTGTTTGCATGGTTTGTGTACGGAGCCCACAGCCAGTGAAGGCGAGAGAAATCAATTCTTTTTCTTAGTTAATTTTTGTTTTCCGTCAGCGAATGATGACTGCAGCAGCAGCAGTAGCAGCAACAGCATCAGTAGCATCATGACACATTCAATCTAGTTTTCTAATTGAAGCAAGAAATTGTCGTTCATGCGTGCAGACAGAAACAGGTTTTGGCACCTGTGAGCAAGGGGAAACTGGTTCTGCCACCGGAGATCCGTTTCGAGGTGTACAATTTGCCGTCTAGGAAGTTGTGTTATTTTATCGTTCATTGATAAGCTTGATTGGAACTTTTATGCAACTTCAACGGATGCGAAGAGACTCATTTCTTCAGTTTGGTGCATCTTTGCAAGTATTGCAAAAAAAACGATTTATTTAGTCAGGAATTCTTGAATCTCCTTCCCCCTCCTTAAATTGTCTGTTACTTACTCAATCACCTTTTACAGGTTCTCTATCAAGCCTTTCATAGGACGGTTTGTCACCTGGCATTCGTGCTACATGTCCAGCCTACTGTGTTCAATAAAATTATCGAACCGGCGTGTCAGTCAGACAATTTTTTTTCTCAGTATTCGAAAAAATGCCTCCCGTATCTGCAAGCTACGTGCAATTAGTTTGAGACTGTTTTTATCGTGCCACTGTTCCTTGAAATTGTTGAATTTCATACCATTTTTGCATAATAGGAAAATCAATGTCAAAAAAAAATCGCAAGTATAAACATGTTGAGAGGTTCGTAGAGCAAGGAAGTAGCGAAAATCAACAATTCAAAAAAAAAAAAGATAAATAAATCACCCTTTTGAAGTAGTATACGGTTTGATTTTCAAAACAAAAATTTTTTTTAAGAACATTGAAATCTGTACAGGAATTGATAGAACGATCAATATAATTCAATCATGATTTCATGCAAAGCGGAACCGCGTCAACCCCGCAAGAAATAGTCCAAGGGCGACCACTTGACGGGATCAAAACGTCGGCCGAAGGCGGCTCTCAGTTTGGTCATGATTTCGCGTGCCGTGTGGGATGTGGCACCGTCTTGTTGAAAACACATGTCAAGCATATCTAATTATTCCATTTTCAGCTAAAGATCGTCGATCATCAGACGGTCGCGCTCGCCATTCACAGTAACGTTTCGTCTTCGTCGCCTTTGAAGAAGTACGACCCGATGATGCCACCGGCCCATAATCCACACCAAACAGTTATTTTTTTGGGATGCATTGGTAGCTCTTTTAATGCTTCTGGCTGGTCTTCACTCTAGATGCGGCAATATTTTTTTGTTTACGGTTTCATTCAACCAGAAATGAGCTTCATCGCTGAACACAATTTAGCGATAAAAAAGTAGATTCTTTCTTTTAATCTCTTAACCGAACATGAATTTTGATAGTAAAATTCAAAAATTTACAAGCGTTGTTCATTCGTAAGTAGATTTATAATTAAATTATAGACCAAACTGAACAAGTTTGACAATGCCACAAGACACGACTTACGGGTGATCTGTCAAAAACAGTGTTGCCAAAAAGATTTCAACAAAAAATATGACCCTTTTTTAATTGAAACAAGAAGAACTTTGATATTGATTGAAAATCACAACATTCAAGCGTTTTTAAGATGCAGAGGGTTGTCAACAATCGGAAATTTACAATTTCGGGGAAAATGTCAAACATTTTTTGAATGAAAACGGAAATCAATATAGTCCCAAAATTGTGAGATTTGTGTAGTTTCAATATCCATAGGGTTTTTTTTTCAACCAGTGAAAAATAACTTTGAAAAAAAATTCTTTCATTATCTGGACGCAAGAGAAAGTCTTACGAACATTCGAAACAATAAGAAATCACGCTAGGCTCTTTCTGTGAAAAATAGCAGATTTTACCGGTATGTGCATCTCTTCATGTGCAGGGTAGATTATTTGGCAACAAAATTTCCCCGGCAACAAAAAGCTACGGGTTCGAGTCCCGTCTCTGCGGTAATATTTTCGCGGTTTTCATTACATAGTTGCATTCGCATGTCATTTTTCCAGTCTGTTTTTCTCCGTTAGATACTGATCAAATTTAGTAAAATCTAGTCATGAAGCCATAGATGTTTGAGAACGTAACTTTGAACGAAGCATGATAGAGTGATTCAGAAGCAAGATTAGATACAAGTTTCAATGCAATTGTCTTTGAGTACTTGAAAAGCAGGGATGTATCGCACGTGTAGTTTTTAGCAGAGTTCGTTTTTGGCAACGTAATTGTTCGACTATAATGTAATATCAAGCTATAATCTCTTAGCATTCTTTCAAACTACAATACCAGCGGATTGATAAGAAAAAGGGACCATCTCACTGCTGGGTGAATTTCATTAGAACAATTTCTAGTACAAATTTGAGCTCATTTTTTTTATACAAATTCGTTCAGATTGTTTCGAGTAGATAAGAAAGGTATGCTTTAGCACTTACGTCACATACTCGGTAACAATTCTCAATCCAAATGTTTTAAAAATAATACATTTGAACTTGATCATTGGTTAAATCTGATAAAATTGTGTGGATAGAAAAAAGTGCGGTTTTTCGATAACGCCACTTCTACGATTAGGTATATCTCCTGAACCGAAAGAGCCAGCCATTTGATCTTCGAACACGATGTGCATTTTTGATCCACAATCTAATAGTAGCATTCAGACGAGCCTAAGCTTGTTGGAATCGGTTCAGTCGTCTCCGAGAAAAAAAATGCAGCTCTTATTAAAGTGGGTGCCGCGTTTACTCTCAGTCGATTAAAAACAACTACGTGGTGATGATTATTCCGAAATGTTTGGTCATATTTACAAGTTTATTTTGCGTTGATATGTGACAATGGATGAAACATGGATCGCAGCCGGTGAACCACACCCGAATCTTCCAAAAACAACAGTCTGCAGGGAAGGTAATGGTTTCAGTATTTTGGGATGCACATGGTATAATCTTTATCGACTAGCTTGAGAAAGGAAACATAATCAATAGCGAATACTACTTAGCGTTGTTTGATCGTTTGAATGCAAAAATCAAGATAAAACGACCACATATGTCTAAGGAAAACCTGTTTTAATCCACCTAGTGGTGTAATGATGCCTTTCTCACATTACTCATAACATCATAAATATGACTGTGGAATTCGCAAAAATAACTGGAAGGTTTGTTCGGACTTAACCTAACAAACTCTACAAATCATGTTTATCCTGTAGTTCCGGAACCGGAAGTAGTATCCACAACAAATTTAGGAATTCCGTATGAAACTGTAAGACTTTTCCTTTGAACCTATAAGTTTGTAAAAATCGATTTGGCCATGTTGAGGAAAGTGAGTGAGATCCTTTTTGCAGTTTTCAATCATCATTTCCAATTTTTGCGAAACCGGACTCAGATGAACGGAATAGCCGATGTTGGTTCGTTTTCCAGCAACAAATATGACCTTCATATTGGAACAGTTTTGAACCTAATTAAACCTACACACTTCAAAAAAACCCTGTGATTTTACATCTTATTAGATGCACATAAATGGAGTGTCGCAGTTGACGCATATTTACGTCGAAGAACATATCATATTGTGTCTAAGACTCCATGTCATGAAATTCATTGAAATAAAAAAAAATACTAATAGCAACCGCCACGACTTGAACCGAGAAACATTGAATCGCAAGTACGTCTGTTAATCGACTGAGCCACAGAAGCATTTGAATTCATACAGTCGCACCTGCTAGTAGAACGCAAGTTACAGTCGAAACCAGTAAAATCCAAGCTCATCTAAGTCATTACAAATAAAATCTTCCGTCATTTGACAAATTAGGTATTTATGAATTACATCGTATGAGGGATGAAGTCACCGGTAAAATTTAAATTTTTTTGAAGTGTAGACTTATTGACTCATGCACTATTTTGATTAAACCAATTAAACGAAATTTAACAAACGAAACGAACCCGCGTTTCTGTTACTTCTGCATACGTAAGTCAAGCTGAACAGCATGAATCAGTAGCATAAAATATGTAATAGGATTATAATAATAATAATAATAATAATTATTATTATTATTATTATTATTATTATTGTTATTGACATCACTCCACCTCCGGCACGGTATTACTGCACTACCGGTTGTGAAATTGCATATTTTTTTAAATAAACTTCAATTCATTGACATTCTTTTATTTTTTCGGTCGCACTTATCATAAAATAACTAAAATTTTTATCAACCGCAGCACCGTCGTTTACCAATATCATACACTAGTAGCAGACATCCGTAACCGTTTCGTTTTCTTTATAGCGTGTACCAAATAGAACAAAGCACGCATCGTTCGTTTTGTGTTTTCTTCTTCCACCGTACCCCCACGTACCGGTGTTGTACATATTGTCATTCGATATGGCTTCATTCAAGCATCGCAGAGAAATCGAAGTTAATTCTATTTTTGGAATTTTTCTTCACCATTTTCGGTGCCTCCGGAACAGGAAAAGGGGGACCAGTAGTGCCAAATTAAGTTTTTATGCCCGTAAACTAACAAGTTCTGCAAACTAGAAGAATTTTACAGACAGTTTTATAGGATTTGTACCTGTTTTTGACCACCGTTCGTGAAAAAATACGAATGAAATTGATAATTTTCCACTTACCACGCTTTAGTGCTGGAACCGGAAGTCGGATCCTAATAAAATGTTCCACATTTTTTTAGAAAACTATGAGAGCTTTCATTTGAATCTTAGTTTGTGAAAATCGGTTGAGCCATTTCAGAGAAAATTGAGTGTATATTTTTGTTACATACATACACACATACACAGAAAAACACACACACATACACACACACACACACACAGACATTTGCTCAGTTCATCGAGCTGAGCCGAATGGTATATGACAATATGACAACGATGGTCGATGGTAACGATGTTTAAATTGGATCAATTATATTTCGAATTGCTTTCTCATCTACCGTATTTTCCAGATCTGGCCCCCAATAACTATTAACTATTCGCTGATCTCAAAAAATGCTCGCCGGCATAAAATTCAACTCAAATGAATGTTGGTTGAAGTTCTGGACGATTTGGTGGATTCTTTCTCGTACACATCTTAATTGATAATGCCGGTCGAAGCGACAGTTTTAGATTTCCGACCACAACTACATACGGCCTACCAAATCAAATACTTCGTTGGGAATTTGGACACTTTCTTTGTCCGAAAATGTTCGGTAACGACGGCGTTTCGTCGCATTGCGGTATAAGTCAGACAAGGAAACTGTGTAAATCTTTCGAGCACGTATGTTTCACCGATCACTATGGATAAGAAAAAAAAATTGTTTGTCAACATGGTTGGACCCCTTTTTCACCTTTGCTTCAGTTTTTGAACCGTAAGATTTTACCTATCCAACTTTGCGAGGCCTCATTTCGCACAGAAATATGGGAATTTTTCTCAATAGTGACTACCACTTCCAACCGTCCGATACACTGTCAAGCGCTGGTCAAATGATTTTCGCAGAACACGGTATTTTTCGGTAATTTTAGTTTCTTGGCAAGCCTCCGTTCGTCGAGACGAGCGACATCTAAGCACGTTTGTGTCACTTGTTTGTGTTTTATTCAAACGATCAACTTTTACAAGCTCCGCTGCCATTGACAGTTACCCGACACCGAGTTTAAATTTTGGAGTTTCTGTCTGATGAGTACAGAAAATTGCAGTCACGAGGGCCATAGCGACAAAATATGCTCGAAATCTCCAGAACTAGCTACTACATTGATTTTGTGAAAAATATAGATAAGTAAGGTATCGAAAATCGAATTGACGAAAACGCATCTCCAGCAGGCTGAACTTCAACCTGCAAACTTTCTCAAATCCATGGAAATGTTCTGTCTTTGAGTTACTCTAAACATAGGGATATCTCAAGATGATATAGAATCATAACTAATTGGCTCAAGGGGCACGTTCCCCTGATTTTTTGGAAATTTGTACCATGACTCTTGGGATCTGCATGGTCCCTTATTAAATCTGTAGATCTGTCGCTGGAATGACTTGAAAATTTGTTGGTGAAAACTGTTCTGTCATTTACTAGCATTGTTGTATTATCAAATTCTGCATCCATGGCATATGTTTTGACTCAATTATTAGGTTGAAACAATTCGTTCAAGTTATGTTTTGATCGGCTAATCTAGATTGTATTACGTATTGTTCAGTTTCGTCTTGAAGTAGCCTCATTGACATGCAGATTTATATTTTGCTCCTGAAAATATGATGAACAGGACATCATAAATTCTGATTCAGACGAGGAGATTTGAACTGAGATTAACTAAAATGAACTTCTAATGAGTTTCAAAAATTGCTAAATAAAGAACCGTGAACCATAAACCGTATCTCCCATGTCTGTTTTTTTTTTCTTATTATCACAGACTTCCCAATTGCTTCTTAGTGTTCAGCAATTGAGTATGACCGGTGCTAGTTATTCTACTTAGTAAGAAACCTTTCTGGTCGGAGTTTGAAAAAATAAAAAAAAAATGGCTTGTTAGATTAACGAACCAATATTTGAAAAGAAAACTTCAGAAGTCAACAAAAAACCTTTCCACACTTCTTCGAATGACCAATTTCGTAAGACAATATTCAAATAAAAATCTTTTGCATAGACAATTTGCAATAAAACTGTCATCACTAGTTTTTAAAGCGAGATTGGACAGTAAACAGTTAATAAAAAATTCACCGGACCCAGGGCGAAACACGGATACAATCCCAAAGTAAATACAGTAAATAGCTATACGACAGAGTCCCCCCCCCCCCCCCTCACTTGTGAAGCTTATTTTCACCGATGCTCACAACGAAACAAATTACAAAGTACAGACTACAGACAAATCGGGAGGAAACCAACGGCAGCTCCAAGCAGAAGCAGCCATGGAAGAAAAAGCTTTTCGATATAATAATTATAACTGTACACTCACAGAGAAACGAGTTGAATGTTCCTCTAGCGCATGTATTTCCCTGCCCCATCGACTCCCCCCGTCCAACCGCCAGCCCGCGATTGAATAAACTCGAGCTCCATTAACTCGTCTAATGGGGCTTTTGAGCATCCCAGCAAGCAGTGGCTAGTGTTCTTCATTGCTTCACTTCACTTCATTCGCTATCTACCTGCATACCTGGCTCCTTAGCTGATGCGCGGGGAGGGGGCATATGCATCTAGTAGGCCGGGTTCGGGTAATCTTCATCAACTGGTGCACTGCTTTCCTCGCTTGCACTTGTTTGAACTTGTTTCGGTTGATACGACGGACAAAGTCGTTGCTGTTGCTGTTTGCCAACATCCTACCGGCTACCAATCGTGCGTCCTTCCACTTCGAGTGGCTGATGAATCGCGCATACTTTGATCGATGATAATGCCCGCCAAGGGGCGCACGGAACGCGTGACAGGTAATCACCATACCAGCTTATATAACGCACGCAACTCTTGGCGAATTTCCGGGTTGGTTGCGGTGTGTAAAACAAACATACGCAATTGGTGCGCAGATGAAAACGCGTCTGCTTTTCCGATTTCTTCGACTGGATTGGATTGTATATTGCCATCTATTTTTTTTATTTTACTAGGCAATTAAGTTGTCAACTACGTGTAAACATTGTTAACGTTAAGTCATTCGAATGCTTGAATAAATCTGATGTTCCGCAAGGTTGTAACTTAGGACCCTTGATATTTGTTTTAATTTTTGAACGATGTTGCTATGATCTATGGGATATGGATGTAAATTAAGCTACGCAGATGTTCTAAACCTGGATCTCGTGCTTCGTAGTTATGCGGAGTGCACCGGAGCTTAGTTTACTGCACACGGTGCTTGCTATCGAACACTGGTACGGGGTGCAGAGTTAAATACTCTTGCTTGTGTGTTTACAAGAAAAAGTGCCTTCCGTACGACACGATGCAGTGTTTTTACCAGTAATTTGGCGTCAATATCGAATATCGTGAAACCTTAGCCTTCAACGTGTACAAAAATGCTTTGTTCGCATGGCATTACAAAATTAGCCGTGAAGAGATCTAGTAAACTTGCCACCATGTTCGAACCAGAGCAAATAAAAGTCATTGATTGAAAATAGAAGAAAGTAACGAAAAAACTTAACTTATTTTCATTATATTGAAGAAAAAATGAGAGTTGAGATTGAAGACTGAATTTATCTATAGATGATATTTTGGTTTCGCCTTGTCGTAGGAAACGAGCGACGTTGGCATTGATACTCACTTTTGTTGAAGTTAAAGGCAACAATGTTTCGGCTCTATTCGTTCGTTTTGAATGCGACCATTCACGAATGAAACAGTAAACAAACGAAGATGAGGCTGTGGGATTGGATTTTTTCATTAAAAAAAGTGACAATTTTCCGCACAGATTCGGATAGAATGGATATCTATAGAAGAGAAATCGATACATTACAGCGCCGAGGGAAAATACAACAAAACTTGACTATTGCGAAATTGATCAATGGGGAAATCGATGCTCCGATGTGCGATGGGGATTTTCGAGTATCGAACAGATCATTGCATAATACGACTCTACTTAAAAACGGATCTCAAAGGGTTTTATTTGGAAGTAACGAACCCATAACTACTGTGTGCATACGAGCTTTTGCATTTGTGAAGAGATTTTTCAGTTCGGTGAACCTGAAAAATGAACCGCTCACATTCTACAGGGTCCGGCACTCGAAGTGTAACCAACTTCAGACCTTCGAGCCTGGCGTCAAGGTAAATGCGACATATTATCGGGAAAGTATTCTGGAGGTTGCTTTGAAGCCGTGGGCAGACAAACATTTCGGTGGCAGACCATGGACGTTTCAGCAGGACTCGGCATCGTCTCACAAAGCTCGAGTGAACCAAGAATGGCTGAAAACAACGTTCCGAACTTCATCACGTCCACACAATGGCTCTCGAATTCACCAGATGCGAATCCAATGGATTATTCTCTTTGGGCCATTTTGGAGAGCAAAGTCCGAACTAAAAGATACACCAGTCTCGAGGCGCTGAAAAAAGTTATTGTCCGCGAGTGGGCCAAAATACACCTGCAAGTCACATTCGGGCAGCTTGCGATTCGTTTTTTGACCGTCTCAAGGCCATAGTCAAGGCAAAAGGTGGTCATATCGAGCAAAAGTGAATTGATTCTGAATTTTGTATTATTTTTACACATTTTGTACTTTGAATTAAGTAAAAGTAATTTTCCAAACTGAATTTATGGCCTTTTTAATTGGTTACACTTCGAGTGCCGGACCCTGTAGATGAAGAATTGATCTAGACTGTTTTTTTAAAGAGTCAACCTTTTTTAACCTATCTTTTCAAAAAGATGAAGTGGAAAAACGACAAATCCGTTGAAAAAGTTTTGTACTAGTGATTTTCACAAAAACTGTCAAATATTGAATAACAAAAAAAATATTGAAAATAAGTCCTTAACGAGTTCTATAGTGAAAAAAAATGACTTTAAAAATTTAAAATCGATTCAGAAAAAAAATCATTTTGGATTTTTTTTTTTCCTTTATAGGCTGCTCTGGCCGAGGGGGGTGGTTACAACGATCCGCACTTTCCATACCAGACGAACTAGGCTATGGTGCCCAAATGAACACTAGTAACGAAGGAGGAAATCCTCCAGCATGTAACCCAAGCGACAGATTCCTTTTCGGTTATCAATTTGCAATGAAAGATACGAATATCTTCTATTGCAAGTTCACCAGAGAATTTGTCACTTGGGCAGGAAGTATGTGCTTCACCCTGTAACCAGTCAATCATTGAGTCGTGCGTCTGTATCGTATTGGTATTTTGTCATCCTACCCGCTGCTTCTGTGTCTTAAATGTCCTCGTCGATGAAGCTTTGCAAAATTTCGCACTGTATCCGCTTCGGTCTTGGCCCTGCTTTCCTATATAGTCTTTTATGTCTGAAGCGGTACAAACGATTATTACTTTAAAGTTCCTAAATCAATGTAGATATGTTTGGTCTACTAACACTATCCATTCTCATCTGCTCTGATTATTTCTATCTTTGTCGAAGTTACGTTACATTACCTTTTCCCATTGCATCGCTTTTTTGACTATGCTGACTATGAAACCTGTTAATATCTCAATGTGATAATTTATCAAGAATAAAGAAATAATAATAATTACTATAACAATAATAATTTCAATAAGAAATAATTTGGTGTACTATTGCAGCGAATATACAGTGATCATCTCCAGGTATTTTTTAATTAACATTACTCCTCCATCAAACTTCATGTGCTCCATTTTTGTAATTATTATATAGTTTCCCTTTTATTGTGTTATCGTTAATTTGGATGTATAGAGATTTGAAATTCATTAGCTTAATCTTAAAAGTCTCTTGATTATGGACATATTTAATTTCACCTCTCCACAAAGCGGGAGGTTTCAATAGTGGAGAGATAATAGCAATAAAAATAAACTCTCATGATGATAATAATAATAATAATGTCAATAATTATAATAATTATAATAAAAGTCAAAACAATAATAATAATAAAAACAATAATAATAATCATAATAATAATAATAATAATAATAATAATAATAAAAATGATTAAAAAAAAAAGTGTTGCACTCACCTTTCTCCTTCATCACACCACTACTTACCAAGAGTTAGGTTGTTACCTAACATATTCATCCTTCATCACTATCGTGGTACATTCTGGGGGTTTTCCTTCTCACATCTTCCTGGCCTTGAATCCTCGATGATAATCCTCTGCTTCATCAATCTCATTTAATTTATTTTTTCATGATGCACATAGAATAAAATAAAATCAGATGTTAGTGCTTTCGTTAAATTATAAAATGTAAGGGTGCGCATTTAACACTAGATTGCCCATGAAGTCACAATATGTAAACAATGGAAGGATTGCTTAGAATATTGTGGTCTTTATTTAACTCTTAATTTAACGTTATAAGCACTCAGGCACTCTGCATTAGCTTTTAGTTAGTCTGTCAGTGACTTTCTTTCTTTCAATCATTTTGACTGCTTTTGATCAATTTAGGTCTATACTAAGTTTTGGGCCTTCTAGTGTTGAGCACGCATCCAGGAAACAAAAACTACTACATGTATTTCGTGAAGAAATACTAGGTGTGACTGTATGAAATGGTCCACGTGAACCGTTCTCTTCCAGAAACACACATCTCACACTCTTAGTCAGAAGGTGACATCTGTGTCCAAGTTGGAGAAATCTAAGTACATTCAAACCTTTCCCGATTTGAGAGTGTATTTACACCTGATCAATCAGTTTCGCCGTCATTGCAATTTGTAAACATTACCGATACCGAACCGGATCGGAAAGGTTTGAAAGTTCCTAAACGGTTCATAAGATGTCAATTTACTCCTATTCCTGATAACACTAGTCCTCCTTTTCGAATTAAATTCACCAAGTTCAGGACGAATATGATATATTAACATTAATCCCAACTGGATCAAGATAATTCAAATTGGTGACCAAATCCAGGCATAAGAATGCTCGAAACCACCTAATGACCTATTGTCAATTTCAAGCACTATTAGTCCTGTCCACTCCGTGATCGATCCAGACAACATAATAATTTTCATTTTTTTTACATTTATAAGCGAACGATCGATCTCGGTATGGGCCGACTTTGTCAATACGCGAAGTGTAAATTGACTCCCACCCCCATCCGCCAAGCGGGGGTACGCACCCTGTAGCTCATCATCCAAAGCCCAGGGATTCAGAAAAAAAATCATTTTGGATTCAAATAAAATTTTGTCCCATTTAACACACGGACTGAAAAGTCCCGGGCCTAACAAAGAGAACACAATTTTTTTGGTTCGAAATTAAATTTATTCATCAATTTATTCTCCATCAAAAGGAACGCAATCATTCATGTTTAATTCATGTAGTTTTGCCAGTTTTTTTTATTGACTTGTGACACGATGCATTGTCTTAATGAACGAAATGTTTTCTTTGCCATATGCGGTCGTTTCTTACCAATTTCAGCCTTCAAACGCTCCAATAACACATTTAATGGTATTTCCTTTCTCAAGATAGTCGATAAATACTTCTCCATGCACATCCCAAAATACCGAGACCATAACCTTTCCAACCGATTTTTATGCTTTCGAGCGCTTTGGACGTGGTTCACCAGTTGCTGTCCAATCAGATGACGATCGTTTTGATTTCGGAGTGAATCCATGTTTTATCCATTGTCACATATCGACGCAAAAATTTCGCTTGGTACGTTCAAACATAGCCAAACACTGCTCAGAATCATCAACACGTTCTCGTTTTTGGTCAAAAGCGAGCAAACGCGGCCCCTACTTTGAACAGAGCTTTGTCGTAGTCAAATGCTCATGCAATATAGAGCCAACACGTTCCTTTGATATCTTTACGATGTCAGCTAATTCACGCAACTTCACTTTTCGATCATTCAAAACAATTTGGTGGATTATTTTTTTGTTTTCTTGTATTACCGCCTCATTTGGACGTCCACTGCATGTTGCATAGTCTTTAAAATATACGTGTTGGGATGCGTAGTGTTTCCTGTTTCTCTCATGTACTTTGTATTCGACTTAAGGATGACTTACGTATCTTGTATTACCGCCTCCACTGTCTTTACGTTTGAAGTCAACAAACCAACTTTTTATTGTTGTTTCTAATGGAGCGGAGTCTCCGAAACACTTCAAGCCATTGCTTCGCTTGAACGGTATTTTTCCCATCAAGAAGCAGTGTACAAATAAAACACGAAATTGTTTTTGAACCGGATCAATAAGCGTTTTGTAGATAATAGCCACCTCGGTATCATATTCTTTAAAATATGCCTGGTTCGGTTTTTCAGTCCGATGTATGTTTCCATCATCTTCTCAAAGTTACAACATTGTCTTTTGGCCAACTTTTCCTTGCACAACATTGTCTTCTGACCAATTCTCGTTTTAGTAAAATTGTGTAAACAAATTTAGCGCTGCGCAATTTTAGTACGAATTCAATACTTCGTTTGTTCAACATGTTTACCAACTGATTACACTCTCGCGCTCAACCAATCACACTTGAAGAACTATCCGCAGTCGATTGGAAACTATTGATCCACACAAAGGCTTGATAAATAATTGATCGCAGTTCCTAGCGATGAACTGACCAAAGCACTCCGAACCTGACAGCTACTGCCAGTAATATTTATTCATTAATCTTCGACCTCAAAATCAAAACAAACCAGCCCCAATCTACCTCGGTAAATATTCCTACCGCTTCGCCGGTCGAAACACGACGCACAAAAACAGCACCTTGTCATTACCGCTCGCTCATACATAATTCCTTCTCGTTTGCATTGCAACCTCTGCTTCTTCTTTCCTCGACCTCGACACTGATAACGATGTAACGCATTAGCACGGCACACTTCGATTCACAGTCTCATGAAACGTCAGACAGGAGGGAGAAAGGCATCGCTGCTGCTGCTGCACAGTGGGAAATTAGGTCAGTCGACGCAGTTCTGTTATTTAGTTAGCTAGTAATCGGCAATCGAATTTTGGGAACACGCAAACAGCACACCCACAATCGTACGCCTTTGTACATGCTGATGGCAACCTCAAAATGTGGATGTGGATGAGAATACCGAAGCCTGCAGGGTACGGAACCGGGTAGCAATATGCTGCTATCCCGGGTAGAAGTGATTTGCAAACAAATATCAAATTCTGTTATTAAAATCAAACATCTCAATGGTAGAAACAAACATTATTTAGTTCGAAATAAGAGTTAAAATATCAAAAATTATAACAAAGCCTGCATGAGAAAATAGCAACAAAATAAAAAAATTTGTCATTGTAATATCAAACCAAGAGCAAAATATTTATAGAAGATGAATTTGTCAATTATTTCATATTCTAGCATTTAGAATAGAGTAATATCTTAAGTATTTCTCTTATCTGATTCTGATGCAGTTTATTCAATGGTATTTTATTTGAAGATGTAACTACTGGATCAATTTATTTAATGAAATTGAAATAGCTCATCAATAACGAAATAAGATATTATAACTAATTTTAATGTTGAACAGATATTGTACAATGTCTTGATCCCTTGATGAAATATCACGAAAATATCAAGTATCGCTATGATAACACAGAAACATCAAGCCAAGATATGATGGTAAAATTTATTATTATTTTGACCTTTGTTTGCTATTTACACCTACCCGGGATTGGTTTAATGACAGACGGTCGCAATTTCCTTTATCCTTGTCGCGTGCTGTCTGGTTGATTTTAGGCGTCCTTCGGTCGATCGATGGGTGTGCATTTGGGAGCTATGTGGGGTGACTGATGTCGTAAATTGAAGCAGCAATGACACGGAATAATTTAGTAGGGCAGACTGCGTCATCTAATTAGGTGGGATGGTGAAACTAACTGATCGGAATGCAGGCTGTTTGCATAGCCGGTGGATGTCCCGAAATGACAATGAGGTTGAATCAGAATCAAGGTTACGGCTTTAATGTAGATTGATAGTTAACTGTCGAACTGTGTTTCCAATTTGGTCGATTTCTCACCGTGCTCGGCAAACAAATTCCTGGCCCACACCGTTCGGACCAAAGCGCGAAATTAGACAAACAATAACAGTAAAAGTAACTTTGTTTATACGTGACTCCACATACCTCAATTCTTTTTTTTTCCTTTCATTTAGCAGTGGACTATTTACACATTTGGTATAAAAATTAAGAACGTAAACAAATAAAAAAAGGCGTACAGCGCAGCAGGCCAAGAAAAACGAAGAAGGTGAAGCGTGTCCTACTTTGCCAGAAACTGGTTGCGAGTTGCTTGCTGGCGGATCATCGGTGTCAGGGCCGGCTGGCGGGAGAGAGAAAGAGAAAGAGAAACACTAACCCAACCAGAAAGAGAGCTGGTAATGAAAACACAAGGTTCTTTGTGTAATACTTTGATTCACAGTTCAGTTCCACTTTTTTTTTCGTCCGTTCGTTATGCATAATCGGATTTACGGAAAGTTATCAATCGATTAAGGGAATCATAACGTAATCTCTTTGGCAGTCACTGCAAATCGCTAACGATGCATCGTTTGTATGTAGATAGTTTTCTCTTTCTGTGCAAGTTAAATTTGAGTTTAAAGATTCAATAGAGAAGACGGAACACAGAGAATTAACGACAGATATCATAAGACAGTAGACGGAAGACAAAAGGCAGCGATCAGAAGTTTATACACAGAAGTAAGACGACAGTACAAAGAAAATATATAACATAAGACAATTAAACAAGAAACAGAATATTCAAGACATAAGACTGGAATTAGAAACAAAGTCAAGAAAATTTGTTGATAATTTGTCAAAAAAGCAAAGTCCTAGCATTACGTTCCTTTTATTGAAATTGGACTTTCGCAGTCGATTCTTAAGGGCTGAGGCCAGTAGGCCGCGCAAAACCACGTGGCTCGCTGTGCGTATTACATTTCTCTCCATGCTCTCTCTCGTAAATGTGCAAAATAACTCTCGATGTGGCCGGGTGGCCAAAAAAGTTTTGATATATTCGGTTACAAGTTTGACTACATCACATAAAATCCAAGAAAGCTACCGCTTTTTTGGCAGCCTTTCAGAGCCGATTTTATCTCTCTCTCATATTTCGTTACGTTACCAGAAAACTGGAGCAGAAAAAAATGGCGCGTGCATAGAAATCGACTTACCTTCACAACAATAACATCCACTCAATTTTTATCGCGACAACATATATGATTTTATGCACTAATCGCATCTAAATTAAATTATCTAGACATTGTCAGGATAGATTTTCGATCCATGCTTTTGAAGGCGAGATATTCAATGAACAAGTTGAAAGTTGCCGTTATCCGCTATGCAATTCTTCCTTCAGAAAAAAGACTTTCCCGACCGCTAAAGTCAATGGGCCGTTTGAATAAAACGTAGCATGCTTGAATTTCGGTAGTAAATGCTGCGTGTGGATCACGTCCCTGTCAAAACATGCTACAAACTGTAATCCCAGGTAACCAATAAGCACTAATAATGGCATTAAATTAGCCTTTTATGACCAACAAAAATGCTTAAAGCTCTATATTTGCAATCTGAAAGCTTATCTGTTGTAAATAAATCAGAATTCAGCTTTCAGAATGCACACCAGCCATAAATAAGCATTATCTATGAATAGTCGTATATTTTGCCAAAGTCGGCCTTAATTCAGTCTCACGTGCGATTGGAATGCCAATTAGCGATTATTTGCTGTCGTAATACGGCATTAGTATGTGCTTATTGGTTACCGGGGGTATTTACTACAAGTTTTCGGTAGGTAGCTCTAGAGGTTGCTACTAGTGTGTTTGCTGATAAAGTGAAGTACAGAAATTAAAAAAGTGGCATTTTTACAGATGTAAGTACGTTTCTTGCTTTGTGCATGTTTATGCCAGCTTTTCAGGCTCTGTGTCGATACGGTATGCAGTAAATGCTTAAATTCGGAAGTAGCATTAACTACATGTTCGAACTTTTTTTTTATTCATACCAAACCGCGTTGTACTCTGTGGATTTTGTTTTTGAGAAGATACTACAAACAACAGACTTTACTACATTTTATTCATAAGGCCCAATGAATCATTCTGAAATTTTCACAGAATAATCTAAACTAATTTTCTAAGAAGAGCAGCAAACAGGAGACAGATGATTGAGTTTAGAAAACAGAAGACAGTCCACAGTAGACACAAAATAGATCACATGGAGGGGCTTGTTCGCGACAAAATCTGGACAGATTAAGTTTAGAATAAAACAAATTTTCTGTTAGATCAATCCAAGATGCATATGTTATTAATTCAATTGTGCATTTTTAGTCACCTTAAAACTAGTTACAGCTACGGAACACATGGGCTAAAAAGACCCGGACCTAACAAAAAGAACAAGATTGTTTTGGTTCAAATTAACTTTATTCATCAACGTAATCTCCAACAAGACAGACCAACGCAATCATTTCAGTATTCGCTCTAACATTTCAATACCACTTTTTCTTTTGCCTCAAAATGAAAACCTCTCAGTTTCAGCGATAACCTCTTCATTCGTGCAAAAATTCATACCGGCGAGCATTTTCTCCCAGGTCTGCGAACAGCCAGTAGTCGCTGGGAGCCAAATCTGGCGAATACGGTGGATGTAGGAGCAACTCGAAGTTCAATTTATGTAGTTTTTCAATTGTTTTGATTGACTTATGGCACGGTGCGTTGTCTTGATAAAACAAGCTATATGTGGTCGTTTCTTTGTAATTTCAGCCTTCAAACGCTCCAATAACGCTATATAATATTCACTGTTAATGGTATTTTCTACCTCAAGATAGTCGATAAATATTACACTACACACATCCCAGAATACCGAGGCCATAATCGCCGGTTATGGGGCTTTAGACGAGGTTCACCAATTGCTGTCCACTGAGATGACGATCGTTTTTATTCCGGAGTTAAGTGATGAATCCATGTTTCATCCATTGTCACATATCGACGTAAAAATTCCGATTTGTTCGGTTTGAACATGGCCAAACACTGCTCAAAATCTTCAACACGTTCTCGTTTTTGGTCAACAGTGAGCAAACGCGGCATCCATTTTGAACAGAGCTTTCTCATAGTCAAATGCTCATGCAATATAAAGCCAACAAGTTCTTTTGATATCTTTACGATGTCACGCAACTTCACTTTTCGATCAATCAAAACGATTTTGTGAATTTTTTTACATTTTCTGGTGTTACCCCAGTCCAGCAATTTAAAATTTAAACACGATGTTGTTTTGATCCATAGTTCTGAAAATAACAAAAGTAGCGTCACTCTTAGCACCATAACTCACAAAGTAATGAATAGAATATCATGAAATGTTACCAGCTGTCTTTTAAAGGTTAGTATTAACTGAAAAAAAAGATGACTGCAATAAAACTAGCGCCATCTATGTGCTACGCCCGGGACTTTTCAGTCCATGTGTTAATTAGGCTGCATGAAGAAACTACGAGTTTTTGAGTTTACTCCAGCACTTAAGGTCTCTGCAAACTTGTCTGCAACCGATTTAGCTGTTTTTGTCCAAGATTTTCGAAATATTTCTATAGCTGTAGCTTGCTGTTTATATTGAGACAGTTTTATCTTCACGTGAGCCTAATACCGCTCGGTAAGTCGCAATTCCGGGCAGTTAGATAAATACGCCTCTTCCGGTACATCATGGACTAGTGACAAGATGCCAAATCAGGACAGCATAGCGAGAGAGTCTTATGGAATTCAGCACGGTATATTTCCTCGTTTTTCATTTCACAGCTACAATTTTTTTTTTGTTTTTTGATAAGAGGTTTTAACCTTAAGTTCATTTTCCTTTTCGAGCCAGAAAAACTTACTGACCCTATGTGAGGGGTTGGGAATCGAACTCAGGCGAGCTGTGTGGAATGCATCGCCTCTTTCGATACAATATGGACTCCATTTGCTTTAGAGCATTCCAAAAAATATTTGGCGTAGTGACAAGATGCCAAATCAGGTTAGCATAGCGAGGGAGCGTCCCGATTGCGTCGGAAAATCGCTTGCTCCGATCAAAAGGTTGTAGTATCAACAAAACTTGATTTTTAACAATGACAAAAGTATTTCCAGTGATAGACGTGTTTAGGGGTGTCTAAATATTGCCGCGTACAAACCTTAAGATCGAAGAAAGAACACAGGCGATAGAAAATAGTTCATAAAATATAAAAAAGAAGACAGAAATCAGAGAACGAAAAATGGATAATAGAATATAAAATACAGAATCAAAATAAGTTAGCACAAAAGCACATAAAACTACAACCTTTGTACGATCATTCATTGATTTGTTTATCAACGAATCAGCGAAATTTGCACATTTGCAAATCAGTATACCCACATAAACTAATAGTTTGACAACAAACCATTCGTTGAGGCAGCATATGGGTGTAGAGCTTCATAAATACCGTATCACGTGACGGCTAGTCACCAATTAAAGTTTGTTTAGTAAATTGTGAAATCACGGCCATTGCAGCTCTGATCTCAATACCAACAACAACAACAAAAACCTAACTAACCAGAACAGCTATCAACAGCAAAATAAACTCACAGCGCGAAGTGAAATTATTGATAAACAAAACAAATCAAATGATCCCTCGGTCGTCAGTCGTCATATGACGTGACGTTCCGGGATCCGCATAGCATAGCAGGCTACGAAAGTGGCACACAAAACAAGTATATCGAAAACAATCAACTAATTTAGTATTTTTCTCTCTCTCTCTCTCTTTTAGCTGTATGATTTCAGACCGTCTGATTTTCGCTCGGCTCGATTTCCCGACAGCCACGCAAATCCCACCACACACCGGCGGTTGTGAAAGATCACGACCAGCAGCAAAACAGCGAAGGATTGCCCATTACAAAATATGCATAGTTTTCATTCTCCAAGCACCGGACGACGGTAGCCGAAGAGCCGATGAGAATGAGAAAAGAAAAGAGAGTCTGAAATTGAGAGAGCCCAAAATACTGAAATCAGTAATCACAACAGAAGAGAAGATACCAATACGGTGGCGGACTTGTAGCACGAAGCATCGGAAACAAAGACTCTGTACTCATACCACCAAACCGATTGCGAGACCCGAACCGATTGTCGAGAGCAAGCGCTCTCTCGCTGGCTGTCTACTTCGGCCAACGACTGTGGGTTCGTGCAGCCGAGCAACCTTTGCTCGCTGTCAGTCGTCCAGGAGCATTCGAACAGTTCGCACGCAACGTTCGTGTCGTTCATCCGATTGGTCGCCCTTGGAAATAGTGATTGAGAAAAAAAAAAGTTATAATTTTTTTTGTACTGTGTTCACGTAGCCAGTAGGCGGAGTAGAAAGAAGGCAAAGAAATACAGGAAAGTGCTTTTGTGTGAACGTGTTCGTGTCCGCCTCAATGTGTGTAGAAGCCAAGCGAAAGAAGAAGTGAAAAGTTACTGAAATTTTTTTTTCTGACCGTGCGTGTGATACACAGTGGGCTGCTTAGCCAGAAGTGCTTTCGTATCGATACAGTTAAGGCCTTTCAAGCGGTGAATTTCCCAATCACGTTGGTTTTCCGTTTTCTCTGTTCTTCCGGAATGCGAATGACGATGTCTAATCATCACCCGTGAACATCGCACCGTCAAGTTCTAAGCTAGGAGAATTTTCAAAACACTAACTGGATAGAAATCTACCGCAATTATGAAGTTTCCTATCATCGTCGTCGTCGTCGTTCATTAATTGAAACTTGCTGAACTACAGGTGTCGAAGTGAAACTGTCCACCGTCTTCCTCTTTGCTTGCCCTGAGGGTCGGTCTTTTTTTCAGTGTGGAGGAAACAAAGGAAAGCTACCCCCGGAGGAATAGAAAACGTTACAAACCAGCAGGCTAGCGATTGAAGGCAAGAGAAGTAAAATAAAAAAAAAAAGTTCCACGCGTACACACGAACAATTGCGAACTGTGAACGAAGCCGAAAAGGTAGCAGGCAAGTGTTTCTGGCGATTCGTTCGTGGTGGTGCGCAAACTGTTCGTAGCGTGGCGCTAGTGTTCGTGGATAACCTCGCGGAGGTAACACCGACCGACCGACCGATCGACAACCATTGTTTTGATGTTCTTCGACGCGATTTAATGAAGAGTGGGCTGTGTTAGAAGAAAAGATAGAAAAAATGGGAAAATAAAATGAATTATTGTGCAATTACGGCTGAACGGCTATAAATCTCAAAACAGGAAAGAAGAGAACACAGTAAACGGTCCGTCCGGAACCTGAAAGAAACCTCTGTTAGTGAGTGGCGAGCTTTAGTTTCTCGCGTATTTGTGATTTGTCGGAAGACGGAAAAAGCGAGGTGTGTGACCGAAGTGCATTTCGGCATTTTGAGTGCGGAGTGTGACGTTCGAAAAGACCAAGATGTCTTATCGCTATTGGATTATTGCTAACAGTGAAACAGCAGCGGTAGCGCTAGTACTACGCCCTGTGCAATATGGATTAAGTAGGTGCTATTTTTAGTCAGTTGTCGTTGCTGTCGCTGTGAGTGTGACCTCATTCTCGGCTCTCAACCGTGCCGCAACGTTTTGGATTACCAACCAACCGACCGCACAGTTTTTTCGCCCCCACCCGCCCCCTTCCGACCTTTTTTGTTTGATAGAGCAGTGCCTCCGCCGAACGATGCTAGTAGTGAATTAATTAGGAGCGGAACATACATCCATTGAACACTGCGTTTCACTAAGGAATGTTCAAGATCCGAGCGAAAAGCTGACAACAAGGTGAGTGTTGCTTTCGGAATCGACGACGAAGACGACGTACGGCGAATGGCCTCCTGCTGCGTACGTCTGACGTTAAGCCTGGTTCTCTTCGAATAGATACAACAGCGAGATCCAAGTGCGTTGCGGGGGAATCCGATGGCGATCCGATGACGTTTACTCGATATGACTCCGTCGGTTTGGCTTGGGCTTACCCGTGATTGAGGAGTGAGGTGTGAGTTGAGTTTCCAGGAAATCATCATTTTCAACCAGTTTCCATTTAATTAATGACGTCCAGTTTCGGGTAAAAAAAAACATCAACACGAATCGGATGAATTTCTGTTTCAAGTGGCACGTGTCGATTTCGCTGTTTCCGACGTTATCACATTGATGATGTTGCCACGTGTCAAAACAAAACGTGATTATCGAGAAGTGTGAGGTTGAAGGCAAAAGAAAAACCTAGTGTACTTTTTTTATCAATCCAGTGAAATATTGGGTGGTCGGACTAACGTCCATAACCAGAAGATCAAAAAAATATTTTTAATAAGTTTCGCACCTTCCCGAATACTTAAAAATTGTATTTTGCTTCTAATCAAAGTTTCAGTCTCAGTCGTGGACTTATTTTAAGCAGCCCAGTATTTGAGTGTCGCGTATCAGTGAAACATTTGAACAACTAACAGTCAAGTCATATTATTTTACCGATTACTCGTCTTTCAATCAACGAATCATGACAAAATTGGATACAATATCTTTGTTTAAGCTCTAAGAAGCAAAAGCTCAGAAAAAAATATTTCGAAAATAGTTCTAGTTAATGGTTTTCGTATATGAGACGACTGCTGGAGCTGAAATAACACCTGAATTATACTAAAATATAATTATTACGTTTGCAGCCCATAGATGCACATACCTTTTCTTTCGGGATATCAGTTTTACATGGTAATACGATTAGACAATCTAATTTAAGTGAAGTGGTGCCCAATAGGTTTACACAAACAAAAACAAGAGGGATGGTGAACAAGAAAGAAAATTGAAATAAATTTGAAAGAAATTCATTGTTAATATTCACACTAACTTTCCGCATCCAACGCTTGTAAATTGCTGAATTTAACTAGCAAAATTCATGCTCGATTAAGAGATTAAAAGATCCCTTTTTTATCGAAAAATTGTGTTCAGCGACGAAGCTCATTTCTGGTTGAATGAAACCGTCAACAAACAAAATCGCCGCATCTCGAGTGAAGACCAGTCAGAAGCATTGCAAGAGCTACCAATGCATCCCAAAAAAAATCACTGTTTGATGTGGATTCTGGGCTGGTGGTATCATCGGGCCGTACTTTTTCAAAGGCAACGATGGGCGAAACGTTACTGCGAATGGTGAGCGTTACCGTGTGTTGATCGACGATTTGTTTTTGCCGATTTGAAGAATTGGACATGCCTGACATGTAGATTCAACAAGACGGTGCTACATCCCACATGGCACGCGATACAATGGCCAAATTGAGAGCCGCCTTCGGTGAACAGTTTATCTCGCGTCAATTGGCCGCCTAGATCAACTGATTTAACGCCTTTGGACTATTTCTTGTGGGGCCATGTTAAGGCTCATGTCTACAGGGATGAACGATTGACGCACTGGAAGCCAATATTGAAGCATTTCTTCGAAATAATCTCCACCTAGAGCGATACACTTGACTGGTCGATGATGACTGGTCCAACAATTTGATGCCTTTTGAAACATTTTGATGCCTTTCGAAAAAAAAAGATTTGTCTAGACCTTCAAAATAGGCTTCCGTTTCTGCAATGACCTCAGCAGTAGAAAAAAAATCTTTTCCTGGAAAAACCGTTTCCGATTTGGAAATAGATATTAGTCGCTGGGGGCCAGGTCTGGAGAATGCGGGGGATGGTGGACCAATCCGTACCGCAAATCATTTAATTTCACTGTTGCTGCAATTTCAGAACACGAAACTCGTCTTTATCCATAGTTTGATAAAAACTAGAACTCGTTTGTGACACGATCAACTGTTATCCAAATACTAGTAGATAGATTGCAATGAAATTTGATATTGGGCTATCTAGTGGCTTGTTCTCAACAAATGACTACACGTATTTTCTGTGAGAGGCCCGGGACTTTTCATTCCATTTAGTACGACTTACTTTACTATGGGACACCTTTTCAACGAACTATATTCTAAAATTAAATTCAGAACCTGGACTCTGGTTCACCTGAATTCTGAACTAAATTACAGGTCTCGATTTTAGTTCCAAATTACAGGTTCAGAATTTAAAACCATGACTCTGGAACTGAATCTTGATTCTGGAACTAAATTTAGTTGCTTAATTTATAGTCGGGATTCGAATTCAGAACTCTGATTTGGGATTTCAACGGCAGAACGAGTGAACAAAATTCAGGATATGAATTTCAAAACTGACTTCTGAACCAGAATTTAATTACGGAAAATAATCCAAAAACTCAGTTTCATAATTCATTTCCAGAATTCGAAGCCTATATGTTGGAACAATATTTGGTTCATAGATTCTGCAACAAGACTTTGGAACTGAACTCAGTTCCTTTACTGAGGTTCGGAATTCAAGTACAGAATTCAGTTCTAGAACTAAATTTTGAACCTGAGTTGGAAATGAGTTCAGTTTCATAATTCTAGATCTCATTTCTTTGAATCTTGGAAATGTATGATTTGGTTTCTTGATGATTCCGAGCCGGAATTTTGCAACTGAATTCTAGGTCTGTCTCAAAATTTTAGTTCTGGTGTAGAATCACCTTCATCCCCATCCGCATTTAATTATTTTTTAAATTCTCTTTTTATTCGATGCAATCAGTTCAGTAACGAATAGAAAATAATGAGCGATTTTTTCCAAAGCACAATATGCACAAATTCACCTTAAGCTGCTAGTCAACAGTAGCCAAAACATAGCAAAGTTTTGGCATTACATTCCTTTCGTGGAATTCGGCCTTTGTGTTTCAACAGACTTCGCAGCCGATTCTTAGTGTACAGAATCATTGCATGGCTAGTACTATGGAGTAGCCAAACGATCTTTTAAGATCGCATTTCTGTAGCCAGTAGGTGGCGTCCTGAACTCGATCACTTTACCTTTTGCACCGGAATTGCGTATATTTACACACATCTCATATACGTTCAACTTAAAAATTTCAAGTATCACTGTCTTTTCCGTGCATGTGAGTTACTTCACAGGTTGAAGAAAAGAAGGAATTACTCAGCTCAGTTTTGAAATTTGTTGTTCTATCTGTCACGTTTGGCTTTGTGAGATCTCGTACCTTCAGGAGAGGCTTCAGTGGCTTATGCTTATGGCAGTAGAAAACAAATTGCTGTCTCCAGAGATGCCGGGTTTAAAAAATGACACAGCTTTCTAAAACCAATCACAGACTGACAATAAGCTCCAAATTTTTTGATTCGAACTCAGATTTAAAAAAAATTATCTGGCATTCTCTGCTGTCTCAGTTGCAACGTTTAAGCGATTTCATTTATGACGCAATTGGCAGATTTGCTCGATGTGAAAAGCGCCGAATTCTTCTATTGTATCGATGATACAATACAAGTTTAATAAAAAAAATCTTTTCCAGGAGTATATCGTTAGTTCATTGTATTGAAAAACACAAGCGAGTATCCATTCCAAAATTTTTAGTTTTCACTTACAACGAAATGTTACGTCTGTGCACAAACCGTAAATTTTGTCACGAGACGCCCCTGGACTCAACAGATGTAAACACAAGGTAAATTGCGCAAATCGGTTCTTTTTGGAACCATTAAACTATTCCCAAAGGATTCGTTGTCACGTTCTTCAGTTATGTCAATGAAATTACCCACCCGCTTTTTTATTTACTTCAACTAATGATACAAATGCTATTCCTTTTGAACAAATTGACTCAAATGGCACGTTCTTCTTAATAATTGGAGATTTGTGCCTTGCCATCAATTTGTTTTTAGCATCATTTTCCCGATATATAAGAGGGAAGGATTGAAAGGAAATGGTAAGGGTTGGACTAGGAGGATGGAAAAAATTGACGACACAAAAACACATAAGAGCAGAAGTAAATTCTGCACCCGTAAGGGATGCTGAACAATCTGCTGGGGATCACATTTAGTGGAAGCAGAAGTAAATTCTGAACCTCTACGAGGTCCCGAACAGTCTGCTGTTAATAAACCCCCCCCCCCCACCCCGAGAGGATTTAGAGATCTTACGAAAGCAACACCATTCTGCACTTCCGGAAGAATGCAGCACGATTCGCAGTATGTACGAGCAGAAGTAAATTCGGTACCCTCTAAAGGATGCCAAACAATCTGCTAAACCCTATTTAAGGTGAATACAGAAAGGATTCATTCACTCCAGGAAGAACGATGAACCCTTCTGACTATAGCTCCTTACCACATTGGGTGAGAAACGAGAGAATATCCTTTAATTTTAGCTCCGCATACACAGACTCAACCATGTATGGAGAACCAAAAACCCGGATACGTAGTTGCGTCAATTCATATCAGATGATATGAAGTACCATAATCGCATTCACACAAATCACACGAATAATACTCACCACGTTGAATAGTAGCCATGTGATAATTGGGTTTGCAATGTCCAGTCAGAGCTCTGACCAGAATACTGCAATGATGCTTGGAGAAATGCAGTAGACACTTTGACATTTTCAGATTTAAATCTGGTAGAAATGCTTTTGTCTGAGCGCAAGTTTGCAAGCTGCGCCAGTAGCTGGCATGTTTGGATGCAGCCCAAGAACGATTCTTGTGCTTCATCCAACTAGTTGAAAGTTGTAAAGCTGGTTCAGGACCAACGAAATCATTCGTTGCACCAGCTCTAGCCAACTCATCAGCCCATTCATTTCCAGTAATACCAAAATGGCCGGGTACCCATAAGAAGTAAACAGCATTTTAAATGCTGAGGTCTTCAATTTGAGTTCGACATGCGATCACTAGATTCGACCGTGAGTCATTCGAACTGAGTGCTTTTAAGGGTGCCTGACTGTCGGAACAAAAATAAATTCGTTTACCACAGATCCTCTGCTGAAGTGCCGATTGTACTCCACACAGAATTGCGTAGATTTCTGCTTGGAACACAGTACAGTATCTACCAAGTGAATGAGACTGCTCCAGCCTCATTTCACGACAGTAGACACCAGCACCAGCACGACCATTCAACAGAGAACCGTCCGTATAACAAACTATGTGTTCATCAAGTTGTCGTTCCAAACCCCCAGACAACAATTCCTCACGTAGAGGAGCTCACATTGAATGTTTTGAAAGGAAAACTGCATGTGAGAGTTAGGTCACTAGGAGCGAGTAAATACTCATCCCACGTAACCATTTGAGACCACAAGCGAGTGTGGCTGGTAGCATAATCTAATGGGTTACTGTTCCAAAGCCCTGTAACCTTAAGACGGTATGCACAAGTTAATGCTTCTTGTTTTAGTGTAGTGGTTTAATGCACAGTAGCGCCTCTAGAGCAGATGATTTAGCTTTGACTGAACTGTCGCGACTGCTCCTTTCTGCCACCATACAAGACAACCAAATGCTAAAATTGGTCTAACAATAGTTGTGTAGATCCAATGCATGTATCTGGGTTTGAGTCCCCATGATTTTCCAAAAGCTCGTCTGCATTGGCCGAAAGCCATGCAAGCTCTTTTAATCCTGAAGTCAATGTGAGCAGACCAATGAATGATGCTTAAAATAACTAGTTTAGGAATACACAAAAACGTGTGAGTCGAACTACAAACTTCATATCGATATCTAATTTTTATGACTATCATAGGATGGTATTCCAAACTTGTAATCGAATTTTGCTGTTTCGCTGTATGCTACCGATTCTAACAATGACGAAATTAAATATATACAAACCTTACTGCATTGTTTGCCAAATGAAAAGCGTAGCCATGCTTAGTCTGGTCTTTCATGATATCAATCTTATCATTCTTAGTTTGTAATTATTGAATGAACATTTCTCAAAATCAAGCAAACATTTTAATTAGTTCGTGTTTTTATTGTTCGTTATTCGTCTTCCCAATCCAAAGTGACATCCGGATAAAAAACTGAAGTTACGAATTTTTAGTAAAACACATTCCTAAAATAACGTATTTTCTGACCATGATTAAATTTCATGCGAGAAGACTTATTACTCTTGATTTGGATCTCTTCGAACATAGAATCACAATCATCATGACTCTAGGAAAGCATGAAATGATTGGTTTTATGATTTTTTTATCATGACAACAGTAACGGATTATTTTTCGTGTACCGAAAGAAAACGATGAAATCAAACCAAACATAACATACAGTAAAAGTGGTCAACACATCATTTCGGAACGCAGATGGGAATGTTTGCCCCACGTGCAATACTCCCCAGACTTGGCACCTTCCGACTATTATTTATTTTCATCGATGTCTCACGCACACATATTCTCTAGTCGCGAAGGTGTGAAAAATTGATTTGACGACTTGATTGCTTCAAAAGGATGAACAGGTCATTCGTGAGCTGGTGGAAAGATGAAAAATACACTACTTCCGAAGGCAACTGCTTGGAATAGGATCCCGCAACATCAACAATAACCGTATTATGTTACTCAACAATAAGCGTACTATTTTCCTTTCGTCTCGATTTATTCAGTTAGATTGCAAATGAAAGCAAAACCAAAGTACTTCTCTCCAAAGAATCTAATTGTTAAATCACCCTACAAATGTTCACCTGCCAACTTTACTAAATATCAGCATTGATCTTAGTTACTTATTCGGACTTTCCCGCAGCAGCCAAAAACATCGATCTCTTTCGCCTATCCACCCTGCGGCAGAGTCAAGGCCAGTGGCAGGCAAATTGGATCCAACTTTGCCAACGCTGATAGGCAGGCACCACCGGTTGTGGCCGTGTTCAAATGGTTGCACTGTTTCCAATACAACGAACCAGCTGATTTAGATTCTTCGATTCAGCAGTTGCTGAGCAACGGTACCACATGAATAAATGGTGTGATTTTTACACGGAAAACCGGAACGTCCGCGCGGAGAACAGAATACCGGTTCTGGGCTGAGGTAGGCTAAACGGCGTGAAAGATTAACATCTCTCATCGGCTTCACTGAGAGCACTAGCTTTTCCATTCGGTAACTTTTTTATATAGCGGAATCGACGTAAAACTAGTTTGATTTCCAGCCAGCTAGCGAACAGGAGAATTCGAAGAGCGAGAAAAAATAAATTCAATAATACCTCTAATATAATTGCTCATACATGCGATCAACTATTTCCGGAGTGTGTAGAAGATGGAAGAATGATAGGAGAAATCTGCACATCTCTGTTCAGCTCACAAAACGTGATTATACAAATCCGGTTGAGTTGGCTATGGGAGTTTGACTTACGTATTTTTTTTCTATCTTTCTTTGGAGGCTTCCCCATGGTAACGAACCGACAAGCCCCATTCGCTGAGTATTGGTGACGTCTTGCCAGCTAACCAATACCAATGGGCCATTGGTAGGTACATCAGCTTACAATAAGCACAGTTTCGTTGGATTCGAAATGGGCGCGTTTATGTCTTTTTTTGTGTTGAGCGCATTCGGAATCAATCTTCTATTTTTTCTCGTAACGAGTTCTTGGCAAGTCTTTTATACTATTATTTAAGATAGCCAAACGAAATTGGCTAAATTTACTGCTTACTAAATTACCTTGATCGAAGAATCAATCTTCTAAAGGACTAAAATTGAAGCTCTTTAATGGTGACTTTTAGGTAGTTCAATCTTTATTAGCCTTGTATAGAAATACCAGAAGCGGGTGTTTACGATCTCTTCTTGGTTTGTCGATTATCTTTCTTTGGCATTCGCCCAGCATGTACATTTCACGTCTTTGATTATCAACTTTCAGTACGTTTTCATATTAATTATGAAAATAACAAAAGAATTTTAATGGACATATACTAAAAATATTGCTTTACATAAAGCCTGAGACTTTATTGGACGAGACAGACGGTGTGAAGAAGCGAACATCACGTGATCGGATGGCAACTGATCAGCGAAAAAATGTGTATATTGAAGATTAAAGGCCGTTTCTTCAATTACAGCATCATGAACGTACACTGCCTACAAGAGACGAAACCCGATGAAGGAAGCATCCAACGCACAGCAGGAACAAATGGTAGTCCGCAGCACCATGTTTTCCTGGAAAGATACCCACAATGACGAAGGATAAGATACAGAGAACGACACCGGAATCAATCTGACGACAGATTCTCATCACACAACTGTGGAGTAAACAAAATAACGGGTTTCTCAGCTCTCTTCCAATAATTACCCAATATTTCTCGAAGGGGTGAGATTTAGAGTAAATTGGCGGGTGAAAGTCTTTTTCGGTGATATCCACCATGGGAGCGGATCATTTCGGCAAAAGTCGTTTCGCCGAATGGGTCATTTCGCCGAATGGGTCATTTTCTTAGGGCCGAAAGGGTTATTTCGCCGAAAAGGTCATTACACCGAAAGGTCCATTTCGCCGAAAGGGTCATTTTCTTAGGGTCAAAAATATCTTTTTGTTTTTATATCTCCTGGACAATTGATGTGGCGCAGCCACATAACCGAAGCCAAGATGGCTCGGCGGAACAAAGCCGCCGTGCCGACGCCAGCCGAGTCGGCCGCCAACCCGCCGTCGGAAGCGGCGGCCTGTTGCATACAAACCTGTAACCGCTTCGTTTGCCCGGTCTACTCAAAGCTAGGTTTCTTTGCTTCAGTTAGATCCGAACGAGCGGTAGCGCAGCCGGATAACATACGAACAAAACGATGTGGCGAAGCCGCATTAGATATTTTTTCATCTACACTCTGTTATCGGGAAATACCGCGAACAATTGCCTAATAGGTACACTAATAAAATCAACAAGTTATTTCGATAACTGCATTCAGAGGATCATAAATAAACCTACAAAAATTATTCAAGTCTCTGGATCATTTCAGAAGTACGATTGTAGGTCAACAAAACGGGAGTAAACAAAATCATTTTTCATTTGTCTTTTTCTATCAATTCCAATCACGAAATTAAAACAAATGAAGAATTCGGCGAAATTACCCTTTCGGCGAAATGGCTTTATGCGAAATGGCTTTCGGCGAAATGAGCCTTTCAGTGAAATGAGCCTTTCGGTGAAATGACTCTTTCGGCGAAATGGCTTTCGGCGAAATAACCCTTTCGGCGAAATGGCTTTCGGTGAAATGACTCTTTCGGCGAAATGGTATTCGGTGAAACGGCTTTCGGCGAAACGGTTTTCGGCGAAACGGTTTTCAGCGAAATGACCCTGATTCATCCACCATGATGTCACGGTGTCACTCCAGCTTTTTCAAATGTGGCAAAACGATATGAATTCTCTTTGCGGGCAGATTTCACATTGCTATAACCTTTACAAAGGTGTCGAAGTTTGACAGTTAATTATCATTGATTATCAAATTTATAGAAGTTCGTCAAATGTCATTGGATAATACATTTTGTTATGTTGAATTTTCTCAGAACTCGCTGATTATTTAGATTTACCGAACAACTTGAAAATTATTTTAATAAATTTACCGGTCTTCAAAACAAGTGGTACAATTTCTGAAAAAAAAATTCTATTCACCGAAAGTTTTCGTCACAAACTTACCGAACAGCGAAATCAAATCAAAGTGTGCCAGGCTAAATTTAATGATTTCAAAAAAATATCGTGTTTTGCTTGAAGATAACTGAAACTAACCCAGCTTCAACCCCAAGTTGTATCAGAACTAATTGGCTCAAGTGGCACGTTCCCTTTGTTATTAGGAGATTTTTGCTAAACATTTGATAGCAGTTGCACTCAAAACTGGGCCCCGAGCGAAAACGCAATAAAACTTTGAGGACGGCAAAACCATCCAATGTTTTGGCACAACAATTTTTTCGTTCGAAGCAAAATAAATTATTTTGAAGAATTTAAATTCTTTAAAATTAAACCGCCTAACTTTGGGAATTCGCGTAAAAAAACGCGTACCATCGGAAATCCGCGTAAAAGACCGCAAAGGTTAAGATATTTTTTATGCCAAATGTCTTAGAAATGCATGAAATGTTCAGATCTGGTGCAACCTCAGACAAAAAAATTTGAAAAATATTGACTATGGGATATCCGAGACCGAAAACTTTTTGTTAATACCAAATGTCTTAGAAATGAATCTGGTGTGATATCGAAATTTTTTTTTAAACGTCGAAATGTGTCAGAGAGTTGATTTGGTAAATATTCCGGGATAACACCAGATCTCGACGTTTCATGCATTTCTACAACAAAATAAAAGAACCGGATAACTTTGAAAATCGGCGTAAAAAAACGCATAAAAAACACGTAAAAAAGCCCTCAATTTACTGTTATAGAAAAAGTGGAAGACAGAAACAAAACCACTCGAACATTTATAGGTAAATCCTGTTAACACAAAAAGTAACGACGTCAACTTTGAATCATTTGGAATTAATTAGTTTTGCCTTTCTCATATAGAACGGTTATGCAATCACTGTGAAAACTGACTTTTTAACCGAGGCCTGGATGACCGAATGTCATATACCAAAAATGACATTCAAACTCGATTTTCTCAGAGATGGCTGGACCGATTTTCCCAAACTTATATTCAAATGAAAGGTCTCTTGATCCCATATGGTGCAATTTAATTTTACCCGGATTGGACTTTCGGTTCGGGAGTAACGGAATAACATGTGCAAAAAAACTCGATTTTCTCAGAGACCGCACAACCGATTATCTTCAACAAAGATTCAAACTAAAGGTCTTATGGTTAAGTTACGGGGTAAAATGTGCAAAATGAACTAAAAACGTTGCATCGATTTTTTTGGAGATCGCTCCTCCAATTTTCATCAGCGTCGGTTCAAAGGAAAGGTCTTACAACCCCGCATAATCCTACCAAATTTCATCCAGATAAAGACTTCCGGTTCCACAATTAAAAACGGATAGGTATAAAATTTCATTTTCAGGGGCGTGTTTTCATATATGACACGGAAAAATTCCATCAAATAACCGTATAATTCTTGAATTGGACAGATTTGGTTAGTTGATAACCAAATTCATTGATTTTGAGTATACCGTTTCTTCGTTTCCAGATTTAGGAAGTATAAAAAAGTGAACCTGTACTTCAAACCGGAAATCAATCCAATTTATTAATAGCGGATGAACCGATTTTCACAAACTTAGATTCAAATGAAAGATCTTATAGTCCCATACCAAATTCCTGAATTTTGTTTGGATTGGACTTCCGCTTCCGGAGTTATGGGGTTATGGGTTATGGGAAATAAGCGTACTAATTTCTCTCAAATATGGCGTGACCGATTTTTACAAACTAAAATTCAAATGAATGGTCTTATGATTCTATACAAAACTTCTGAATTTCAGCTGGATCCAACTTCTGGTTTTGTAATGATAGGGTAAAGTGTGTTAAAAATTGTATATCATCACTTAAATGGGCGAAACAAATTACCTAGCAAAAATCTAAATTTACATAAAAACTGCTACAATCGGTAGTCATTATCAGTAGACGACCAAACAAAGCGATTCCGGTTATTCAATTTCAGAATAGGGATAGCAGAAAATATGAGTCTGTTGGGTTTGGTTTGTCACAGATTTAGTATTACAAAAAAAACATGTGACTGAAGACTCTTCTATAAATGATATATTCGTAAAGCATGTCGTTCAATTCAATGACGTCAACCTTTTGAGGACTGTTTCAATTCTCCGATCAAACAAAGTTCTTCCAACTTTAAACCGCATTTCGGCTGCTACCTAACCTTCTAGTAAATAGCGACACCTTAAGCAGTGCGAATAAAAGTCCTTGACATTTCCAATTTTCATTTCTTCATTCTCTCGATTTCACTAACACGCAGCCTACTGCAAAGATGACGGCGAAAACCTAGCAACTTTGTGCCTCTGCCAGACAAGCCTACTGGTGTACTCTGACGGGAAAAAAACATATGGTTTGCAGTTGGTTCACTGCTATTCAATATAAGGTCATACATTTTCAAAAACCGAAAAACCAATCAAGGCTGCAGGGTAAAATTAGATGAATATCAGAAAAAAATGTGTTTGTCGTGTATTTTGGAAGACGATTTAGACACAATTTATGTTTTCACAAAGCGTGCTTTCTAATCGGGTCTTCGTAAATAATAATATCATTACGGCAAGAGGAAATAAATAGTTGATGAGTGTTTCGATTTCAGATACGAACAACTTACCGACAAGACAACGGGCGAGGGTTATAAGTTTCAAATAATGCAAATAATCAAAAGTTTGCCATGTTCTAGTCATGATCTTCGCCCATAAATGCCGCTCAATCACCTGTCCGATTTGCCGGTGGAGTGTTAACCGTCCCCACCGAGCCGGTCGGGTCTATGTTCCTTGTCCGGAAATTGCCGTGTAGCTTTTTCAATTAGCAGTCCCCTGACTTGCTAACAGATATGGGGTGGATTTTAGTAGGTATAGTTGCGCCACGAACCGAACTCACACTGTCACACACACACATACTAACTGGAGGGGGATTGAGCATTCGGAAAATGATTAACGAACTTCATACCGCTTTTGCCGTGTAGATATCGATGTTGAACAACGACAAGCGAAGTCATCCAGAGAACGGAACGCGCGAGGCCACTCCTGAAGTCTAATGACAATGAACCGGTTGTCCTTGAGCGCGAACCGATCGTCAATCGCAACTAGTCGCGGCGCTGACTGGCTGACTGACTGGACGATTAATGACTGTGTGACTCGGTGAGTTCTTATTGCCCCTGCCACTTCTGACACTTGGATGCCGCTCTCTCGATTTCGCGTGTCTCAAGAGTGCGGTGCGTGGGTTCAAGGTTGGACCCGGAAAAAAGATCCAGAGAATTCGACATTATGCAACTACCGAGACTTTTTTTTTTGGACAATAACTGCGGTGACAATATCTATGGATTGGTTTTGCTTTTTTTTTGTTTGACTTGCACTCGTCACACGTTTTTGTTTTCGTTTACAGTTGAGTGAACCAACAACCTTCGTTGCTTTTTTGAAGGTTGATCTAAAAATTGATACGCTTCGGAACTGAGCCGTCGCTGTTCCCTGGTTTGCGGAATCGTGATGTTGATAATCTCCTGAGCAGCACTACAATGAAATCAATAAACTTGGCACAAAACCGATGTCAGTTTCTAACATTGCTTCGACAATGAATTTAAGTTTTGAGTGATTACGGGAAGCATGTACCACATGGCTACTATTTAGCGTACTGGGTATTATTTTTGTGATTTGTGTAAGTGCGATTGTGTACTTCATAGTATCTGATATGTAACTATTCCTCATTGACGCAACTACGTATCCGGGTTTTTGGTTCGCCATACATGGTTGGATCTGTGTATGGTGAGCTAAAGTTGAAGGATATTCTATCTTTTCTCATCAATGTGGTAAGAAGCTGTAGTCAGAGCGGTTCATCGTTCCTCCTGGAGTGGATGAATCCTTGTATTGACCGTAAAAGGCTTTAGCAGATTATTTGGCATCCCTTATGGGGTGCCGAATTTACTTCTGCCCATGGATATTGCGGATTGTTCTGGATTTTTTCGGGAATGCACAATGGTGTCGCTTTTGTAAAATCTCCAAATCCGCTTGGGGGTTGCAGGTTCTATTAAATGTACATTTTTGCACCTGCACCTCCTTTTGTAGATCCAGAACGATTTTTTTTATTCTTTTGCTGTTTTGTCACTTCACCCCTTTTATATTTCCCTTTCATGTTCTTTTTATCCTTCTCTTCCCATCAGCAAAATGATGAGAAGCCACAGCAAGACACAAATCTATAAATAACTAGGGGAACGTGCGACTCTAAAGACTGTCCCAGAAAGTATGGACGCACTTTGATTTCGCTGTAAATAATTCACAAGTGTTAGATATTCAAATTATATTAGATATACTGATAATAGCAGGACCTTTTTTTCGACCCGTTTTCGGTTTATCCTCAAAGGTGTTATCCTCACCGATCTTCCTGATTGTATTTCGCACGGCTTTTTCACCTACTCCTTTCATTTTTGCTATCTTTCTCAGTGACAGTCCGCATTTTGTGCACCATTTGTACAAAATTTTTCGACGTTGTTCTGCTGAAAGTCCACGCATTTCGCAACAAACTAATGAAAACGAACAAACAAACGGAACAAGTGCTAAGAGAAGATTGTAAACAACAGGACGCAGCCATAAAAATTGATAGATTCTGAACCATTGCGAAATGGCAGCGGTTTTTGGTTGCGACCATACTTTCTGGGACAGTCTTTAGTCAATTAGTTCTGATTCCTTATGAAGAGATCAAACAGAACTTACGAGAACACGTTTCGGAAGTGGCGTCTCGCCCTCATGTGCACTTCGTGCACTGCACAATCGATAAAATCGAACGAATCAACTGCATTCCCATCCGCATTCAATTATAAATTATATTCTCTATTTATTCGATGAAAGCATATATCTACACACATCTCATGTACTTCCAACTTAAAATTATCTGTTGTCGATGTGTTAGTATTTTTTCCGTGCACGTGAATTACTGCACAGATTCAACAAGAGAAGGAATCACTAAGCTCAGCTCTACGATTTGTTGTTCTCTCTGACACGTTCGGCTCTGTGATAACTTGTATTTACACTAGAGATGGTCGAGTAAGCATTTTTTCAAACCCGAACACGACCCGTATCCGATAGAAAAATAAAAATCCCGACCCGTACCCGTTGAAAATTAAAAAATCGGCACCAGACACCAGGCAAACATATATTTTGCTGTACCGATGGGTATTGGGTCAGGTTCGGGTTTTGCATAACCCGATTAGAGATAGTAATGTACACCTTCGAGTGAGGCTTCAGTGGATTATGCTCATGGCAGTTGAAAACAAATTGCTGTCTCAGTTGCAACGTCGCTGTGGTTTTATTGATGAATTATTTGACAGATTTGCTCGACATGCAGAGTACCGAATTCTTCTATTATATCTATGATACGAAAGAAGTTTAACCAAAAATCGTTATTTCATTGTATTGAAAATCACAAGTGAATATCCAATCCACACTCTTTAGTTTTCACTAACAACGAATTGGTACATCTGCGTTTCGGTGCCAAATGCAACTTCACTTTTTACTTTTTCTGCGCTGTTAGTTTCCGGTTCTATTAGTTCTGTTATTTCTTCCAGTGGCAAAAATATCATTAAATTTGAGAGAAAGATGACAAATCTAGCCCAACTACGACTTTCGGATGGCGACAACATCAATAATCGACAGAATGTTCTGAAGATGGTAATAGTTAAAAATGTCAATGTTTATGATGGAAACGTCAAATCCACCGGGCAACATTTAGTATTGCCAAGACTGTTTCGATATTCGATTTGAATACTTGCCGGCACGATAAGAATCCACCGGTGAATTTGATCTAAATTAACAATAACGGTATGAATATCAGTTCTACAAGCATAAAATTTCATACACACTTAAATTTCACACTTGTACTGAATTGAACAGTCATGTTAGCTCTCCTCGCAATGGACCGTCATTTTTCTCAATCAAAACATGTGTGATTTACAGCTACCATCATCAAACAACAGCTCGGAGCATCCTCCTACCATCTCCTATTCGCAATTCAATCCCCGGAAAGTTCAACGCCATTTGCCAAGAAACACACACGCACACACACACAAATACACTATGATTCCACGCTCCCCACGGAGGAATATCTCGAGCGAACGCCATCTAATTACAACGTCCCTGAGCGAGGTTTTTGGCTGCTACCGTGACGACAGCTCGCCTACTGCTCGCTCGCCTGCCTACCGACGACGCCACTTATCACTATACTGGCGTGTTCGACCGTTCCGTGCCTACTGCCATCGTTACCTCAGTTATGTATTTGTAAACAAAGCTACGACTACGCATTAGCCCGGGTTGCCAGCTGTTTCAGGGAATTGACTGTCGTTATCTGTCATTTATACCAATAAAAACGGTTCAAGTTTGGTAGGATCTTTACTCTACAGGCAGCAATCAAGACTATCGGTCGAAACCGAATAGTTGCCAATCAAGATGTGCTACAATGTAGAAACCCATAACCGACAGTGTCCGTATAAGAGCAAGTGCCCTGAGCTCTAATTTTAACTTACAAGGGCACTCACAAACGTCAGGACTGATGGGTGCCATTTATCAAGATTTCTGCTAACATATGTACCGGCACATACATCGCAGTGCGAGAACGGATGGATGGAGAACATTATGCAAACAAACCGAAAGTTCCATTCCGTAGTCTTTTCGTACATGGATTGAATGACAAATGAGTTGACTTTTGCAATCGATTCGTTGCAACTAAACAAATTTTCAGAATTGTTGAAATTGATGAACCTGGAACTGGAATTACCGCAATCATGCGTCAAATTCCGTTACCTCCCAGGCCCAGTTAAATTGTTGCTAGAAAAACGGCAAACCTCTACCTCAACAAGTATCAAGTCAACCTTCACCCAAGCGTCGTATCAAATATCAAAACAATTTATCCCTATTAAGCCGCTGAAGTGAAAAACAACCTCATCCTTTCGCCTTCTTCTTCTTCTGCTGCTGCTGCTGCACCGTCTCCCGTCGTCTTTGTGCGTGTTCCAGACGACGAGGTTGCCTCAAAGGACACTGTAAAATTGATTGACGATCCGAGATTATCGCCTGACCCACCTCCATCACCACCTCCGCCGGTTTCCTGATGCCACATAATCGATCGGAGCAGTAGTCGTCCGTCTGGTCCGGGACTGGTCGATTGAATACCACGTTGAAGCACGCAGCGAAGAACCGACAACGAGAGGAAAAGAGAGAAAGAGAACGGAGGAGTTTTACGACACCAGCCTGAAAGTGACACATCGTACATTCATCAGCAGTGTTTGGGATTTGGGACCCGAACATTCGATTTTCATTGGAACTAGATTCGATGATTGTAATCTGAGATTTTTGTAAAAGACAAATTCTATGGGTAAAAAAAATGTGATATTGACAGATTCAAAATATATTTCTTTCAAAACTATTTCAATTTTTCTTCGTTTACTTGCCACAATAGTTCAGCCGGAACACTCATATGCAATTTGATGTCCCGAAAGTAGAGGTTATGGCTTACGACGGCCTGGCAAGAGTCAACCATTTGTGCGCCACATGTACAAAAGTGCATCAAATCGATATCCACTGGAGCGCAAATTTTCAACCAGATCCGTGAAAATTCAATTCCCCTGCTAGCTGGTTGGCCTGTCGTCTCCGTTGGCACGGGCTGCCAACAACGACGAATCAAAAGAAGAAGAAGAAGAAAAAAAACACGAAACAGCTAGTTAGCCAGCCAATACAAAAAGATGGCTTTCTTAGCTTATTTTCACTCACCGACTTGCATGTTTCTACTTACATACATACAAACCACAGCCACTAGAAAGAAGAAGTGCAACTCGGTGCCGTATACAGCCTTCAAGTACAGCTCGGAGTACTGCTCGGACCGGCCTGAGTTTGTTCAGGGGGCGAGAAGGGGGGCAGACACAGCTAAGAACGACGAAGCGAAAGACATCACGAAATAACAAATGTTTGACCTCGTTTCATTCAAACTGTTCGTTCGCATGCAAGCGCATGATATTTCTCCTTTCGCTGTCCGTCGATGATTGGCCGGCTAGGTTATTGCAATGACCGTTCCGTTCCCACGGGAGGTTCCACGGAGGCGTCGTGGGTGGAACTCGGGTAGAGTTTCTGCAGTGCAAGGGAGATTTTCGATTTCTGCTAAGGGGATACCTCTCCCGCAAGTTTACGAGTGTGTACGCTACGGTCGAATTCATTTTTTCGGCTGTCTCGGAACGCTGCAAAGATTCGGGACGGGAAAAAAAAGAAACGACACTCTCGTCCATGGATTATTTTTAGACTAGTGCCAACCAACCAAACCAAAGTCAAGAGGAAATAGCAACATTTGGCCCGGTGTTGTGTTCCAGCTGCAAAAAAAAGGCTGACTTTATTACCCTACTTAAATTGGCGACCATCAGCAGAAACCAACGAAAAGACCAACAAAAAAAAGAGACACCGTCAGCAATTGGTTGGTATGGCTTTGGGGGGGTAATCAGCAGAAATAATTAAAATTTTTGTCGAACAGACTCAACTTTCCGCTGAAATGGGAGTCATGGTTACGACATTTGTCAACTTCGCCCGGGTGCCAACAATCTGAACCTTGATGGTAATAATGATGACGCAACGAGTTCAATATGGAAGGGACCCACTTTTCCCTGGGTTGCTCTTTCCGGGAAAGGAGCAAAGGAGGTTGGGTTGAAGAGTGCGTGCTTGCACTAATTGCAAGATATGATCGGTTTTACGAAGCATGAAGCTACTACGTTCGTTGCCATAGCAAAGCACACGCAAAAAAAAACACGGTCACATGTTTTGCTGATTCCAAGGGAAAAAAATGCAACAACATAAAACCGAGAGTGAATGTGTGTGTGTGAATTGAGACTCGAATGTAATTAAGATGTTTATCAGGACATGTTGGATTTCCCTTGCCGTCTGCATCGCACAAACGCACTTTGGATTTCGAAATGTATTTCTTTTTTCTTTCTGTAGTTCAATTCTCAACAGACAGTTAATGTTTATTTCCTTTTATTTACTTTCAGGTAAGTGTCACCGCGATCGTCAGATATGATCGAATGGGAACGATATCTAAACACAATCAACCCATTGGTTTCCGGAGAAAAGTATGTCTTGTAAAATTAATCTTTCGTTTATTTCAAGTCACTTCTGAATGCACAGAGGGTACTCGAATACAAAATATATGTTCGCGATCGACGGTCGACTCGTTAGCAAAACCAATTTTTTTTCTTCATGTCATATTACCACTTAGCAATCCATCTCCAACCACAACCTCACTGAATCGCAGTGTCTTTTTTTTAAGAAACGACTAAAAGTAAATTCAGTTCGTGCTCGCATCTCACCCGACGCAGTCGAAAATCGTTTACGGTCGAAACAACAGAAACAAAGACAATACGCCAGTGAACAATAGAGTGTACGGAATGGTCCAGTACGATTTAATAAAGCCTAAATCTTGGCCTACTAGACCAAATTCAATTTGTATAGATTTCAAGCGTTGCAAAGTTAAACCAGCAGCAAATGAAATTGAAATCTTACTTAAAGAATGAATGCATCTAGACGCTAATAATGTAAGTGAGATTCAATTTAACAAAGCGTCTATTTGTGTGTACATTATGTTTAAACGTGAAAGAGATGCAATTGCATTTGCTTCGGTTAACAATGAGGTGCACAGCAATGAGTGTGATAACATTAAATACAATATCTCTGTGCACATGGTGGACAGTGCCATACAAGTACGCGTGCATGACCTCCCCCCGCAGGTCACCGATCAGTACGTTCGAGAGAATATGTCGCAATACGGTGAAGTCTTTTCAATCGAAAGGGAAGTATGGTGGAATTTTTTCCCCGGTATCCGGAATGGCGTGCGAGTGGTACGTATGCATCTACGTAAGGCAATTCCATCTTACATCATTTGTGGTCAAGGTGGGACACATCCTTGTAAAACGCTGATTACCTACGAAAATCAGCTGGTTACATGCCAGTTTTGTGAACAACCTGCACACTACGGTAAACCTTGCACCGAAACTGCGAAAAGGACATCTTCAACTAAAGACAAGGTCAACCGTTCAACAATGGAAACTAGTGAGCGCAGTACTCCTGTTTCACCATCAAACCAACCAGCAACTGCAACTAATGTACAACTAAAAGTCTTGGTATTACACTCCTTCCGTGGAATTTGGCCTTCCTGTTTCAACACACTTCGCAGCCGATTCTTAGTGTACAGAGTCATTGCATGGCTAGTACTATGGATCCTACTGACACTAAGAATCCTTCCAGGTTGGGACTCGAACATACGACAGCTGGCTTGTAAGACCAGCGTCCTATGCATTGAACCGTCAACCCGGGACAATGTACAACAAGGCGCATCTAAAGCAACTAGCAACGAGCCCAAGACTATGAACAACAAGGAAAATGAAACGAAGACGGAGACCAACAACAATACAACCGATGAGGCAATGGATGACGAGACGAGCCACGAACAAAGTGCCCCTCAACCCTCGCAGGAGAGAAATGGAAGCTCTTCTCATCCTAGAAAAAGAGTGACAACGAGATCCACTTCAAAAAATTTGTTATTAAAAAAATCGGCTAATTCGGCCACGTAAAGCTTGTACGCAAATAGGCCTGAATAAAAATACCTTTTAAATAAAAAAATAAAAGTAAATTGGTATACCCCTCGCTTGCCATCTAAAGTTGAAAATCGAACATCTTTGATAGTGGTTTGTTTGAATCAGTGGTTCGCAAACTTTGTGAATCGAATCCCCATTTAAGATTTTTAACATTCAATAACTATCGATTTAGGATTCATGAAGAAAATAGAGAGAAATGGATTCTACACGGCAGAAATAAAATGTGAATTCAATTTTCTGTCGAGCAAATGTTGAGTAAGCAAAATAGAGGCCAGCAGAGACACAACAAAATCTCACATGTCATTGCCCAGCTGGAGAATTGAAGGAAGATTCAATTGGTAGAGGAAATGTTTGATAAGATTTCACCCGAGGTATTGGATTACAGGGGGGAATTAAAATTTGAACCATACTGGCCGTGCACAGACAGATCCTATACCAAGTTCTTTTCGGATCAGGGTCATTTCGCCGAAAGCCATTTCGCCGAAAGTCATTTCACCGAAAGGGTCATTTCGCCGATTCCTACAATTGTCTTAATATTATAATTGGAATTGATTTAAAATAAAAACAAATGAATGAAAATACGTTAACGCCCGTTTTGTTGACCTACAATTGTACTTCTTGATTAAATATTGATTCTTGTACTCTTGAATGTAGTTTTATTCATGAACTTCAGAGCGTAGTTCCCAAGGAAACTTGTTGACTATTAGCCACTAAGCATCACAGCAATTGTATAGGTCTATCTACCAAGCAAAAGTATGTGGTATTTTCCGTTTACTAAGTGAAAAAATATCTAATGCGGCTTCGCCACACCGATTTGATTCGTGTGCTGTCCGACCTCGCTACCGGTCATTCGGACCTAACTAAAGCAAAGAAACCTAGCTTTGAGTAGACCGGGCTATCGCGGCGGTTACAGGTTTGTATGCAAGAGGCCGCCGCTTCCGACGGCGGGTCGACTTTCGGAGAAATGACTTATTCGGCGAAATGACCTATTCGGCGAAACGACTTTCGGCAAAACGACTTTCGGCGAAACGGCGTTCGGCGAAACGACTTTCGGCGAAGTGACCCGCTCCCGTTCTTTTCTACCGGGAAGTGTTTTGAGTTGTGTTTCATCACATCCACAGTAGTTCAATTGGCAAAGCGATTTCGAGTCGGATTCGAGAAAGTTGCGAATTTTTAACCGTCTCTGAGAACTTGTTCCGCCAGATTTACGATTTCGTTATTTGACCATCAATGTCAACTTCCCTCTCTGAGCAGCCTAGATAGCCGTTTAGTATCGGTAGCGGTTTCCCAACTGGCTAAGAATAACGCTACGGTCCACCTGTACCGGTGGTATAAGTCCACCAAACAGGTAAGCCGTGTGGCATCCGGCGGAATTATTTTTTACCAAGAATTGATCCGCTGGTTTCCTGTTCCATGTCGTAAAAGGCCACAAAAATAGGAACTCCTAAGGCAAGGTGCCCGGTTTTGCAAGATACACTTTGTGCGATGATTCGTTTTACTGGTGCGGTTGAAATTTGGTGCGCCTTAGTTTGGCACTGAATTTCACCTTAATACTCGTTCATGATCGATCTTGATCTAACAGCTATAGGCCTGGGGTGTCCTTTGCTGTATCAAGCATACGTCTCCACATAACTGGGTCCATGGCTGCTCGTCGCCAGCCACTCAAGGCACGGATGCTTCTGAGATCCACTCCCTCCACTTTATCGATCCACCTTGCTCGCTGCGCTCCTCTTCTTCTTGTACTAGTCGCATTAGATTCAAGAACCATTTTAACTGGGCTGTCGTCCGACATCCTTATGACATGCCCAGCCCATCGTAGATGTCCGATTTTAGCTGTCCGTACGATGGGTGGTTCTCCTAGCAGCTGTTGCAATTCGTGATTCATACGCCGTCTCCACGTTCCATCTTCCATCTGCACTCCGCCATAGATGGTTCTCAGTACCTTTCTTTCGAAAAAACTGAGGGCGCGGTGGTCCTCTGCCAACATAGTCCAGGTCTCGTGGCCATAGAGAACAACCGGTCTAATGAGCGTTTTGTAGATGGTCAATTTCGTGCGGTTGCGTACTTTTCTCGATCGAAGGGTTTCTCTGAGTCCAAAGTACGCACGATTCCCTGCCAAAATACGTCTATGAATTTCTCTGCTGGTGTCATTATCGGCGGTCACCAGTAAGCCCAAATACACGAACTCGTCAACCACCTCGATATCGTCACCGTCTTTCAATCGGATCGTGGTGGGAGGCGTAGTGTTTCTTCTCTAGAGCCTCTTCCTCTCATGTATTTTGTTTTCGACGCATTTATGGCCAGTCCGATACGCCTAGCTTCAGCTCGTTCATACCAAACGTTTTAAAAAACTTCACTGATTCTGAACGCTAAGAATCGACTGCGAAATCTGTTGAAACAGAAAGGCAAAACTGCACAGAAGGAATGTAATGTCATGACTTTGCTTTTCTTGACTATACAAACGACACCAAAATCATCGATCATTGGCGTTGATCGCAGAGCAGTGGAAGATGTTTTCCTGGCTGTTTACAGGGTTGAATTGAAGAAAATCACTGCCAAGACATATTACATGGAGGCTGACAAAAGTAGACAGAGATGTTTTTGGACCCGAGATGGAATTGAAAAGTTTACAAAACAAGCTTCTCTTGAAACATTAGCGTCGTGAGTTGAAAAGACGAGTTGTAAGTAGACAGTCAATCAAATAGTTCATACAGATACTAATCAACGTTTGGATTGGTTAATTATCCTCATGAGGCCAGAATAAACTGCCAAGTAAATGAGCCATTTGACGATGTCTTATTTACCTTTCGAGTTCCCATGTTCATTCAAAAAGTATCAATCAGTGTCTTTACCGGCACGATGCTGAGCTATTTATTCTCGATAATTCATGGACAATTTCCTGCCGGCCTTCACAGTTTTTTTTACGATTAATTCTCGGCTACATTACTTTTATTTACACAGCAGTAATGCAATTTCCTGCGACTTACTTCGCCAATATTGTTCAATGCCCTTCATCCTCAGCTCCACGAGCTCCGGCCCAGTGACGTGACAGTGTTCAATAACAATTAATTATCGCATGACGACGTGTCTTCCCGCGGAGCATGGAGCACCAAGAGTACTTAAAAAACGAAGCTCAACAGGGCTGTGGCAACGGAACGACACCAGTCAGTGGACATTGAAGGCATTGAATGATTTGCGAACTTCGCAACTAAACGATGTTCTTGAGTGGAGAAGGTTCGCTCATTACACTTTGCGATGGCAGGACCTTCGGAAAAGCGACGAAGAGAAATTACGGAATAGTTTTAGACTTTCAAGGCCGGAAGTTTCGGAAACATTTATGCCATGGACGTAATCTTTTGATGGTGGATATTTGGAAAATCAACTTGTGTTCAAGCTCTAACACAGTTCAATATTTACCGAAGATGGAAAGTACATAAAATTCGAAAAGTTAATTCAACCCCGATTCAGGACGTGGCACCCGGCAACGAAAACCGAAACGAACTCGCTAAACACAAAAAAACGAGGTCACGACGCGCCGCAAACCAAAAAGGAAAAAAAGATAAATCTTGACAGTGCTCACAATGGGACAGATTTGTGTCCTCTAAGACTAAAATGAATACCATCCAGGAGAGAGAGAGAGAGAGAGAGAGAGAGAGAGCGCAATCTGGGTTTAATGTGTTATAATGGTCAGGATAAAAGTGATTATTTTGTGCCAGTGGCATATCGTAATTTCTATCCTTTTTTTAAGTTTCGTCTTCGACGTTTCAGTGCACAACAGTACAAAGTCAACTGCTTTTGCAACTTAGCAATTCAACAACCCAGTTCAATTTGGCGATGAAATTTTGTTTTTATAGCAATAATGATTATATCCCTCGAAAGGAACATTGTTTCCCGGTGTGCGGTTGGTCACCAAAGACGGCAACCAAGAAGAACAGAAGAAATTTCGAAACGTGAAGAACTGAAGAAACATCCAGAACGCGGTGTGCGGGTGGAAGATGGATCGAAGTATTTCGATTCGAATTAGGACCGGTTTTACTCTTCACACCGCTGCTGCTCATGACGCCGCCGACCAAAAACACGCACTGAAGATGTACAAGTCTTCTGATCGATTCGATTCATCTTTGGTACATTCAAGGGTAAGACACGCTTTTGTTGTTTTTTTTTTGAGACCATACTCTTTTCTTCTAACAACGACTCACTAGGGGACGGGTGAAAAAATTTCGAATGAAGCAAGTTGCCTCCTCTTGGTCTTTCTAGCAATCGCTTGAGAAGGCGATTAAATTTATTTCTCTTACCTCTTATTCTTGTTCCCTTCATTATGCTTCACGGGTGCTCCGATAGGTTTTTTTTTGTTTTTGATTTTTCATAGGGTCAAGCTGAAGCCAGATCGAATACGTAAGCAAGAATTTCGTGATTCGAGTGAGAATAACAGGAACAGTGGAACGATCAGGAATGTTAATTATTGCTAGACGATTCCGGCCCGCTAGTGTTCGATAGACCAGAATAGCTACCAAGTTTTTGGGTTGCAGAAATACATAACGAAAACGAGCCGAGTGTGGGGGGATTTGCGAGCCCAACCGGGTTTTATTTTTTGGGTTAAACGTTGAATTTAGGATTCCATCATGCGGTTGTGTGTTTCATTGTTTTAGATTTGAAATTGAGAATTGATTCAGGTAACCAAATTAAATATTGCACTTCGGAGCAAACTAATAGTGTTTTGCAAGTAACATAAAATTTGGTTTGAGTTGAACTACTGAGTGGCATAACGGTTCAACTTAAACTGTTCTGTACCGACTATTCGAAGACGAAACATGAAGTGTATGAAAATTGTTATGAGCCCGATGCACAAAAATTGGTTAACCTCTGAATGTGGAAGCAAAAATTGACAACCAGGTGCGCGAGTTTGGAATGTGTAGTCCCAATAGAAAGCGTTATTTTGTTTGGTTTGGACCTCCCTTTTCAAAACGTCATATTTGGTCACTAGGTTTGGAACCAAATACATACATTTATTTCGTGGTAAACATGTCGAGTTTCGAACCAAATAAGAACATTTACGGCATGTGATGATTTTTATGCAACGGAAAGTCATCGAATCTTTTGTTGAGACTTCTGTTGCTTGTGAACAATGGTTTCAACGTTTCAAAACAACCGATTTTATTGCTATTAACAAAAAAACACAAAAAACGACCAAAAAAGTTGAAGTATAGCAATCAATGGACGAAAATACTACACAAATCCGGACCTTAGAAGGAGAATCTTACTTCACAAGCCATTTCCGATCCCCTGAGAGGCTTAAGAAAAATTGAAAAGATTGGAAAATTGGTTCCACACAAACTGAACGAACGACAGATGGAAAAACGAAAAACTCAGTGCTGAATTCTCTTTTTACGCTACAAAAGAATAAGTTAACCACCGACGATGAAAAATAACGTAAAAAAAAATCATGAGTCACTGTCGTGTACAAAACCGAATCGTTTTGAGAAAATACAACACCTTATGTGTGGTAGTGTACTTCGATTTTTTTAACCCCCCGTTGAAATAGTTTACATTGTCCGCTACCGCCATCAAATGATCAATTTGATCAACGCATTAATCGAAACCGGCCAGAAACGGATTCTGCAGCATGAAAATGCTCCTTCTTATTCAACCAAGGTGTCTGAAGAATCGATTTCTACGCTTGATTGGGAACTAATACCGCATCCGCTATATTTACCAGATCTGGCACCTTCTAGTTACACACTCAAAACCATTTCTTGAGCTCGGCATAATAAAATGCCGAAACTGATCAGCAACACGTAAATTTGCTGATTGCTCAGTAATCAATACGCATGTTTCTGAGCTTCGTTAAATGCATTCACTGATATTTCGGTAAAATGCTTCACTTTGCCGAAATTTGGCATAATTGCTTGCTGAATTTATCAGTAAACAACAGATATGCCGACATCAGCAGAGACGTTTGCCGAGATTTCGGAATATGCACTAGCTGTTGCCGAGATTCAGCACGACAGCTGTCATTTATTGCTGCGTTACATTTTCGCTTCGTATTGTGCGATTATTTTCTAATGAAATTCTCGAGTGAAAAAATGGATAATCTTCGAAGAAGCGTGGACAACTTGCAAGTAAAAATATTGAATAAATATAGTGACTTGTTTCGCTTTATAAAAAGCGACTTTATCAGAGCACTCGCGATTATAAGGGAAAAACACCCAACACGGGGCTCAAAGCGTCATCGAGACAAAACTTTTGGGGATATGCGAAAAAATAACCCAATGCATGGAATAATTCAATAGATCAAAGTAAGTTTATTTTTTGAACAATACCGTATATGCATCATTGAATATTGAACATTTTTGTAAGCCAATAATCAATATATTTCTATTTTCATATTTCCAGCTCGACTCAAGGTGGCCGCATATGGAAACGCCGCTTTTTATTTATGCTACATGTTTTCAGGTAGGCTTTAAGCACTACTGGCAACAAATTTGTAAGCCTCCTTTAAGTGTTAATAAAATGAATTTTTTATCCTGAATGGCGTGTTTATAATGTTGAGAAAATACAAACAAAATTAATTGACTAGATTTTTAATTACTGATGATTCGCTAATTTATTTTTTTCATTTTTTTGTTTTATTGGATTGCCGAATATTCAGTGAACGTGTCACTGAGCTAACAGTAAATCTTATGCTGACGATTTCGGCAATATTTGACGTTTGTCAAATTTTAGGATGCCGAGACGCTCAGTAATTTTATTTTTGCCGAGATGATTGCTGATTACTCGGCTGTGCGAATCTCGGCATTTTTTTGCCGAGACTCAGCTAAAAAATTTAAGTGTGTACACTAGCAAACTTTCGAGGATGTTCAAAAATAGATCGATGAATGTCAATAAAAGGTAAAGTTTTGTTCGAGTTGGTCTGATTTTGCGCTAACTCGACCAAAGGTTGGCAGCACTCTCTTTTAATGAAACTTGCTGTACATGACGACTTTGTCACAAAAACTCACTTTGCATACTTTGTTTTCCCAAAAATGATTTAGACTGGCTTTTGAAAAGGGACGAACTTTTTTTACCAATTTTGTTACAAGATAGGTGATTATGTTCCCTACCTACAACCTATAGTCAAAAATTAGGAATAAGGAAAAAAAAGTTATTTGAAAAAAAACTTTTCCTTGACCAATTTTTTTTTTGGTGACAAAATTACACTGAAAAATCAGTTTCGATAAGGAAAAGTGTTTTTCAAATAACTTTTAGCCTTTCTCATATAGAAAGGTTATGTAATCACTGTGAAAACCGACTTTCGAGTTCGTTGAGTACGTAAAATGTATGTGCGTGTGTGTGTATGTAACGCTTTTTTGCACTAACTTTTCTCGAAGATGGCTTAATCGATTTTCACAAACTTAGATTCAAGGTCTTGTGGTCCCATACTAAATTCCGACTTCCGGTTCCGGAATTATGGGTTAAAATGTGCAAAAATTGTGAAAATAAGTGCACCAACATTTTTCGGAGATGGCTGATTTGGAAACATTCACAAACTTAGACTTCAATTAATGTTCTTATGGTTCCATACAAAATTTTTGAATTTTGTTTGGGTCTTATTTCCGGTTTCGGAGTTATGGGGTAAAATGCGCAGAACAATGAAAATATGTGTTCTTATCTTTCTCATAGATGGCGCAACCGATTTTCACAAACTTAGGTTCAATGGAAAGGTCCTGTGGTCCCATACGAAATTACTAAATTTCACCCGGATCCAACCTCCGGATCCGGAAATGTAGGGTAAAGTGTGTTAAAAATTTTATACCACCACTGAAAAAGGCGAAAAAACGTACAAAATTTTCTAAATCGACCTCAAATCTTCTTCAATTGATAATTTTTGTCAGTAGACGGCCAAACAAACCGATTTCAATTATTTTCTAAAGACCTTCTCTGGACTAAAAGTATCAGCAATTGAATTTGATCATTAGATACATTCTGAAAAAAGCGAATAGAAAAAAAGCCATTTTGTCGGTTACGTCACTTATGCCTTTACATCTCCGGAAGTGACAACCAATTGATCTTCGAACTTGATTCACATCCCAACAATGGCTTTCAAACAAGCCTAAAGCCATCTCTGAGAAAATTGTGCGGAAAGAAAAAATGCGTTTTTTCGGTTACGACACTTATACCATAAAAATTCCGGAACCGGAAGTGACAGCCAATTGTTCGTCAAACTTGGTTCACAATACACAAAAAAAAGATCTTCCGATCTCGTCCAGCTGAGTCGAATGGTATATAACACTAGGGGTCTCCGGAGCTCCGATCAAAAGTCGAGTTCTCCAGCAATTATTTTACCTTTTTATAAAGAAAGGAAACACCGCCAAACTGGAGAAACGTCGACATCTTGTGTAATTTTTTCGGGGGTTGTGCTAAGGGGCACTCACCCCGGGCGCAACGTTTTTAGGGGGCGGCAAACTACTCTTTGGGATCTTTTTTTTTGCTCGCCCAAGTCATCTTTCCGGAGATGGAGTTCAGCTTTGTTTTTTTTGGTCACTAAACCAACGATGGGGGCGACAAATCTCTTATTTTGCCCCGGGCGCCAAATTTTCTCGGTACGCCACTGGCTTTAGACATTCATAAGATAGTCATATAAAATTAATTAATGGAATTGATTCCTACTACCAAGGTACTACTAATGGCAGTAAGATAGCCTTTTATGAGCATCCAAAATTCTTATAGTTCTATATCTGCCATCTGAAAGCTAATCTGTTGTAAATCAATCAAAATTTAGCTTTCAGAATGCTCACCTGTCATAAATAAGCATTATCTATGAGTAGCCCAATATTTTGCCAAAGTCAGCTCTAATTCAGTCTCAAAAGCGAATTAAATGCCAATTAACGATTATTTGCTTCCATAATGCGGCATTAGTATGTGCTTATTAGTTATCTGGGTAGGTTCATAAGTTCTAGTCGTATGAAACTCCTGATAGCTTTTTCCTCAGTGTACGTCTCGTATGAGAAACAATTGAAAAAACTGTTGTCTGTAACAGAAGAATTAGAATTTCGAAACCATAGCTCGTTTCACTCAATAGCTGGACGTAATGTTTTGGTTTGTTTTTTTTTCGGTTTTTTTAACGATATCAAACTAACTGGAGATTATAAGAGGAGAAAGAATATGAAATCATAGAGCCATAGTACTCAAGGAAGAGCAAGGATGTGAAGAATAAAGTGCGGAAAAATGAGACGTGACAAGGGTCATTTAAGTAAGCAGAAGGCTTCTCGTATCTAAACTTTTACCTTCTACCAGAGGAGTCGAACTTAGGCATCTTAGCGATACGAGTTATCCGAGTCTCTGATATGTCAGAAAGTGAAGGCAAAGGTCATTTGCCATTTACTGTCCGAACCGGCAAAAGTAAAGTTACGAGAAGTTGTCACATTCTGCCCACGACGGTTTCTCACACAATGTGTTTTCATTGTGTTGATATTTTCTCATACAGTTAAAAATGATATCGTTGATATTTTCTCATACAGTTAAAATGATATCGTTAAAAAAACCGAAAAAAAGTAAAAATTACTGACTGACCAGAAGTCATAAATAAAAAAGTAAAAAGTAAAAAGATTTGATGGGATTCCATCACACACAGCGATGAGTGGAGCGCTGTCCGTGCGCCGCTTGCACCCTGGGACGCATAGCCATACGCTACAACTCCAGGCACTCAAGCAATAGTTTCGGACAAATCTTCCATTCCGGTGTTATAACTAACTGTATGAGAAAATATCAACACAATGAAAACACATTGTGTGAGAAACCGTCGTGGGCAGAATGTGACAACTTCTCGTAACTTCACTTTTGCCGGTTCGGACAGTAAATGGCAAATGACCTTTGCCTTTACTTTCTGACATATCAGAGACTCGGATAACTCGTATCGCTAAGATGCCTAAGTTCGACTCCTCTGGTAGAAGGTAAAAGTTTAGATACGAGAAGCCTTCTGCTTACTTAAATGACCCTTGTCACGTCTCACTTTTCCGCACTTTATTCTTCACATCCTTGCTCTTCCTTGAGTACTATGGCTCTATGATTTCATATTCTTTCTCCTCTTATAATCTCCAGTTAGTTTGATATCGTTAAAAAAACCGAAAAAAAAGTAAAAATTACTGACTGACCAGAAGTCATAAATAAAAAAGTAAAATGTTTTGGTTTGTTTCTAAATAAACGACTTTCCATATTCTGTCAACTTCAGAGGTTAGTTCATCTTTGAAACATTCCGAATCATTTGTCCAACTTTTTTGCTTCCTCTTAATTCCTCTTCATTCGACGTTGCCAAGATTAAGCCCATAAGTGTCACTCAACTGCAGTGGTAACTATCCAAATCTCACTAAAATTGTACAAGGATTTTGTGAGTTTTGATTAATTTGAAAATCCTTTTTCTCGTTGAGAACCTAGTTCATGAGCTCACTTGTAACGAAAATTTGATCTATTCTTGCGCTGTTAAAAATTGCATGTCCAATCGTAAATGTTTGAGGGCCATGCAAACCTTTTGCCTGTGTGGTTCCATTTTTACGATGCTTTTGTTGGTATAGCAATGGCAATGGAAATGTCGACATCCGAGAAACTTGGAATTGCTCTAAATGTTCTCAATGCCACCCAATGCAGTTATCGAAAGTATGACACATACTGTTACTTCCGAACAATAGTTTTCCGCTCGTGGGCAACGTTTGAGGACAGTAGAGACTGTAAATTTAACAGCATTCATCGTAAGAAGTGTATTGAAAATAAGCTATCCAAGATTTTTTCTTTCAAATCATGATGAAAAACGATATTTTATTCAAACTAAAAATTGATCTCTTATAGTACGAGGTTGAACTTGAGCACAATGAAAATCGGATTAAATTTAAATTATTCCTTCACGAATTTTCGAACTTTTGATCGAACGCTCTTCATCAAGTTCAGGACAAGTGTTGCATCGTATTTTTTGGACGCTTGAGCCCAAATTTTTCTGAACTCCTTCATGTTCCCAGCTGCCTTATCAGTCTTCTTGAATACCCTCTTCACTATTGCCCAGTAACGTTCGAGCTGAGGGCAATTTGGTGGGTTGATATTTTTCTCAATGAAATTTATACCCTTTTCCGCAAGCCAATTGAGAGTGGTTTTGGCATAGTGAGCCGAGGCTAAATCCGGCCAAAACAGTGGCGGTGGCTTCTTACATAATGGCAGCAATCTCTTCTGGAGAAAATAAGATCGATAGATTTCTGCATTTATAGTTCCGGTAGTGTAAAAATTAGTTGACTTCGAACCACAGGAACATATTGCTTGCCATACCAGTACCTTTCGACCGAATATCTCCACTTGAATCGACCTGTCCGCATCACTCACATCCTCCCCAACGACGACAGTAAAGTATTGTGGACCTTCTTCCTTTACATAAGTCTCATCTTCCATCAAAACGCATGCATCCGGACATTGCAAAAGACGCGAATACAATTTCCGGGCGCTTTGTTCTTCATGATTAGAGATACCATTTTCTGGTCCAGTTTCGGCTTGGAAGAACCGGGTTTTCTACCTCTTCCTGGTAGCTCATCCAAAGAATAGTGTTCCCCAAACTTATTAATGGTGGTTTTAAAACTGGCATAATGAATTCCAAACCGCTTCGCCAATTTTCGCATAGTAATACCCTTCTCACTTAGCCATATGTCCAGAATCTTAATTTTCACTTCCTTTTCAATACGCGACATTTTGAAAACGCAGAATTTCAACCGCACAAACATGTAACCAAACGAAAACTGACAGCCAAACGCACAGCATGCTGTGATCTGTGCATAAAAACCATCACAAATACATGCGTACAACACAAATGTATGTGGATAGCTTATTTTCGATACACTCCTTATTCGAAATTTTTTAAACTGAACTGTAAACGTCAGTGTCTAAAATTAAATTTCTTTTTCTATATTTACTATGTCCAAGTTGTTAGCTGCCTGAGTCCTTTTGGTTATGGATTAAAAAGTAATTCCTTATGTTAGAATACGTCATAACAACATCACGTCAAAACAAGAGTCCCAATGTCAACGATTTTCGATCATTCCCAAGTGACATTCAAAGTAAGAGTCAAGCAGCAGTCGCGATCGCAGCAACCGTGCGGATGGTAACTTTCAAAATTTCGCTCTGCTCGTGACCTTTTCCTCTGCGACGCAAAATGTTTACGACACGAACCGGTCCGATAGCGAAGTAATTCCCCGGCGTACATTCCGCTCACTTACCGAACCTGGCCGACGGCACCCTGTCCTACCCAAAAATTAAAACAAAAACAGATTGTTTGCGATATGACCTACTTAGTGCCGTCATGCCGGCTGAATCAGTAGCGGCGGTCGAACGACAATGAGGACGAGGGAACTCAACTATATCGTTTTATTTTCGGGAGAAAGCCGACCGTTGCATGGCTATCTACTAGACTATTATGTAGGTAATTAACAAATGAATGTCCGATGTGTTGCTGTGAAAACCCGGTAAGTTACCCAAAATCAATACACAGGTAGTTCTTCTACCTCAACAAAGTTCTACAATGAGTTCGTTGTTGGCACGAAGCCAAATTGGAACATGCTCTCTGAAGCATTACATTGTTCAACCGAACCACAAAGTAGGCCAAGAGCTTCGGTATGTTTTCAACCCACTCTCCACACACTGTCCGTGCAACTGACAGAGGAAACATGCAAAGTGCAGAGCTGGGGCAAACTGCGAAAAAAAAGCAAAATTGAAATGTTTGAAAGAAACTAAACCGTGAAGTGGTCGGCCTGTTCTCGCTTGGAAGAAGACCACTTTAGCTTCAAGTACTCTTGCCTCTTTTGCTACATAGCCAAACACACTTCCAAAGCACTGAGCGCCTCGAAAGTTGCGAAAATGTTGCCCATCTTCCGAAAACTGTTCAGGGCATTCCCACGTCCAACAAGGTCTGTCAATCGTCCGTTTTCTCGCTTGTAAAAGGGCGGCGAAAGGTCGGGAATGATTAGAGATAGTTGCAATCTTGAGTTTTTTGCTTCGCTGTGGCAACTAAACACAGGTTTTACAACCTATTCTAAAATTTCAATTTTTGACAGAAATTTAATGGTGAATGGTTATCAGTTAGTCCAAAATCATACTAGCAATAATAAAACGGTTATGCCTTAAGTGTGAACCTTTTGATACAATTCTGTCAATACTCGGTACTCAGGACGCGAAACAAGACGAACCATAAACAAACAACAATTTACCACCACTAGTAAACAGGAAAACCAGCGAAGAGAGGAAATTTAGTGAAAGTTTTGAACCGAAAAACCAACTTCGGTGTTGAAAGTTGAAATAGAAAAACGGAAAACTAAGAGAACAGCAGAACAACTGTTATCTCAGTTGCAGAGAACGGAGTTTGTTCAGTAGAAGTTTTGTCGGAGGAAAAAAAAACGTAAGAAATGGCAAACAGATGGCATTCGATTTGGGTTGTTCGCATATTTTTCGATACAGGAAAAGGAAAACAGAAGATACTCGATGGCATGGATTGGAGTTTGGAATTTGCATCACTTCAGTAAAGATTTGAATGAGAAATTTTTTTTACCAAAACTGTTCTAGTAAAATATGAAGTTTTAAATTTGCTGTAAACTGGATGGCAATCTGTCAAATTTCACACAGAATAAATTACAACAGTAGGCTGTTCTATTTGGTTGTTGAACTAGCATGAGAAATTTTCTCTTCAAAGCACATTTTGACAGTTGGATTATGCAAGCAGCCAAAAAAGTGCTTTCAAGTTTCTTTTTTTTCATTTATTTGCTCTTTTGGTAGTTGTCATAAACTGATTGAAAAACAAAACTATCCAACTGCGGAAGTTTAGTTCCGTAAACAGGGTTGTACAACTTTTCTAATTCCAATGAAACGTAACACAAGGTTGTAAATTTTCATGATTACAAACAAGGTGTGGCACGTATTACCATTAAAAAATGTTTAGTTCAAACTGTTCGAAAAATCACTGATTCATGAGTATTATTTAAATTCGGCGCAACACCAATGTTTAACAATTTCCTTTCCAGAATGTATGTACAAATTGAATTTTAATTCAAGGATCTTATAATCCAAAGAAAACAAAAATGACGAGAATTCTGCACTACCAAGAAATAGTGTGAAAAGAAACTATTCTAGAGATCGAAGGCTTGTTCGTGAGAAAATCTGGACAGACTAAATTTTGGAAAACCAAATTTACTGTTAGTTCAATCCAAGATGCATCTTATAACCTTTTAATTGTGCATTATTAGTCATCTCAAAACTAATTACAACTCCTTAATTAGTAAAACGATTCAGCTGCTTGTGTTCAATAGCTTCAATTTTGTCATGAATACGACTTACTTTACTATGGGGCGCCTTGTCAAAATTTATCCTCTGAAAGAGTGATATCTCTTGTTGTATCTTACGTATCAACATAATTTTTGCCACATGCCATTGGACATATGATCAACAATTTATGATAAAATTTTCAGTTTCATATCATATCCACAAATAGTTAAAAAATTAAAATTTTCTTAAAGCTCAGTTCCAGTTCTAGTATCAAGATTCAGTTCGGTATTGAATCAATTGCGAAACGTTCGCAGTGCCGGTTTCGCTTCAAACAAGAGCGATTGCGTCATCTTGCTGCTGGTCGTTTGCATTGGAGCAAAACACAATGAAAAGTGAAAAGGGATGAGGTGAAATTAGCCTTCTAATTGATACTCCATTCACGCTTACCTACGTAGTTGACTTGTTTAGTTCAGATCAGAATCCAATTCTAGGGTTTAGTTCTAAAAATATAGTTTCAGAATTCAATACCTGATATTTTCTGAAATCCAGTAGCGTCTCGTGACAAAATTGACTAGTTGTGCACTGCGTGTGTGGTATGATATCAGATACCACCGTTCGTTGGAAGTGAAAAATAAGATTGAGAAATGGAGATTCGCTTATGTTTTTCAATACAGTGAAATAACGATATACTTTCGAATGGGGATTTTTGACTAAACTTATTTCGGATTATCGATATAATAGAAGATTTTGGCGCTCTACACATCGATAAAATCTCGTGAGTCGAGAAATAGCTTCATCAATAAAACCCCTTCGACGTTGCAACTGAGACAGCAATTTGTTTTGAACTGCCATAAGCATAGGCCACTGAAGCCTTCTCTACAGTTTTGCATACAAGTTCTCACAGAGCCAAACGTGACAGAAAGAACAACAAATCTCAACTGAGTTTGATTATTTCTCTTCTTGAATCTGTGCAGTAACTCATATGCTCGGGAAAGACATTAACGTGGCGACAAGTACTACTTGATATTACAATTTGGAGGTATATAAGATACACGAAATTTCGGTGCAAAGTGTTCGAGTTTAGAGTGTCACGCATTAGCTCCGGCAATGCGATATGAAAAGATCGTTTGGTTGTCATTCACCAGCAAGCGCATGCAGTTTAGTGTGAATCAACCCAAATTGTGCTGTGAAAAAAACCTCTCATTATTTTATACTCCGTACCTTCTACCCTTCTTCTTAATCAATTAAATTCTAAAAATAATAATTTAATGTGGATGAAGATGCAGTCATTTTCTTCAATTTGACCGATTGTGCAGTGCACGAGGTGCACATGAGGACGAGACGCCACTGCTAAAATCTAAAATTAATTTCCTCGTCCAAAATCCAAGGCCAGTATCAAGCACCATAATTCTGAAGCAGAATCCGAATTTCAGACCTTGATTCTAAGCCGGGATTTTGGAACCGAATTCTGGGTCTGAGATCAGAGTTGATTCGAAACCTGGGTCTGAATTTTTAAACTAAATTCTGGAACTGAAACAAAGGTTCAGATCAGAATTCAGTTCAGATATTCTTGGTCGGAATTCAGATTCAAAATATAGTTTCGAAAATCAGGTTCAGAATTCAGAACCAGAAATTCGGGAACTTCAGACCGAAATCCAAGAACAGAACTCAGATTAAATTGTATTTCATGAATTCAGTTCTAAGCAGCATTTCAGAGTCCAGGTTTGAAGTTCTAGACCAGAAAGCAAGTCTAGACTAATTTGTCACTTGAGGGTTTAGTAGAATAATTTCACTAGAATAATATTTTAACACCATTCAATTCTACTATGTATAGTGAACGATCCATTTTATGCGTATTCACGTCAACCAGTTATGTCTCTGACATCAGCCACCACCTTTTTTTCTATAGTTGTAGCTTGTTGTTTATATTGAGAGGGTTCTCTCTTCACGAGAGCCCAACACCGCTCGATAGGTCACAACTCCGGGCAGTTAGATGGATCCGTCTCTATTAGTTGGCTTAATGACATGATGCCAAACCCGAACAGAATAGTGAGGAAGCGTCATGGTTGCGTAGAAATGATGAATTAGGAACTTTTCAAGATTTATTTCCATGTTTGCCGTTCCGGTAGTGATGAAGGTTTGGCTTGCTCGACCACAGCTGCATATTGCCTGCCAAACCATTTTTTAACTTGGCCTATTTCTTCGTCCTGAAATGCTCCTCTACGCCGTTCCGTTGCATAGTAGTGTAAAAAGACATTTCAGGAAGCTGTGACAATTCTTCCAGTACATAAGTACATCTTCCATTATCACACCGGAAAACTTCGTCACACATTCACGATACAACTTGCGAGCCTGGGTTTTAACCGTCACATTCTGTTTATCATTGCGGCTCGATACTGTTTTCAGCTTGAACGACTGGTCTCTTCTGAAATATTTGCTTCACCTTCATGTCCTTCTGGTGATCCATTTTTGTTCCGCTCCCAGCGAATCAGGGTCATTTCGAGAAAAAGCCATTTCGCCGAAAGTCGTTTCGTCGAAAGTCATCTCACTGAAAGGGTTATTTCACCGAAAGGGTAATTTCGCCGAATTCTTTGATAGTCTTCATATCAGATTGGAATTTGAAATCGAAAATTTAAAAAAAAAGACAAATGAAAAATGATAATGTTTACTTCCGTTTAGTTGAACTATAATCGTACTTCTGAAATAATCCAGATAGACTTGTATGATTTTTTTTCATAATCGAGATTTCCAAGAAAACTTGTTGACTTTATAAGAATATTACCAGGTAATTGTTCGTGGCATTTCCCGATAACTGAGTGCAAATGAAAAAAAAAATCTTCTCCGTCACATCGTTTTGCTCGTGTGCTGCTATCAATTATCCAGAAGACATAAAAACAAATAGATAATTTTGATGAATAATCAGAATTTGCCATTTTCTAATTCATTATGTGAAACGAAATAATCCTTTCGACGAAACAACTTTCGGCGAAATGACCCATTTGGCGATATGACTTTTGGCGAAATGGCAATCGGCGAAATGATCCGCTCCCGTTCCCAGCATTCTTAGCTGTTGTCAAATGTGTGTAGAAACGTTAAAGACAGCGTTTGCAGGGAAACCAAACTTTTTTGTAAGTTTTCTTACTGACTTTCGACGCCATCTTCAATCGAAAACCTTATAGTATCAGTTTATTTGAAGCTAGCTTCGAACCCAGGTTTAACGTTGTTGAACTGAAATTCGAGTCAGTTTCGAACCTGGTTTTTATATCAGGTTTGCTCAAACAACCGTTGCTAAGTGCGAAACCAACACAGTTTCGTGAAAAGTTTTTGTTTGATGAAACCACCCTGGATCAGGTTCAGTTTTCTCAAGTGAAAACGACAGAAGTATTTTCAGAGATATATGTATTTAGGGGTGTTCAAATTTTATCTCGAACAAGAGACAGTTTTACTAATATTATAGATGTTGATAGTAGAATAGTGGAAGTGTCTTCTGCTTTTCAACAGAAAAACTGCTTTCATTGATTTAGCAACAAACCAATTTCATGCTGGTCAGTAAAAAGTGTAGGTTATGGAGAGAATAGAAGTTACTTGATATGTCTGATTGAACAATTCCGAAAGGAAGAATAATCAATGAGAATCTGGAAGAAGTCGACTTGTAAAGTCCTGCTGAGTGGTGAACTGAAGAACGACGGCTCTGGATGATGATTTTATTTCAAGGAAACCTCCTGAGAAAAATGCCGAAACGTCGAAAAATCAACAATCAAATTGTCAGACGAATTAAAATTAAAATTCATGAATGACTTTTGTCTTTCTCTATAGAAAGGTAATAGAATTGTTGGAGAAACCAACTTTTGATAGGAATTTCGGAGACCTCTAATATTATATACTATACAACTCAGTTTAACGAAATCGGGAAATGTATTTGTTTATATGTGTTTGATTGTGGAAGAGCGAGAGAGTGTGTGCACCTTTCAAAGAGATTGCTCTCCGCGCAATTTTCTCGCTCGTTTGAAAGCTACTATTGGGTCGGTCATTGATCAAGTTTGAAGATCAAATGGTTGTCACTTTTTCCGGAGATATAATAGTATAAGTAACGTAACCGACACTTAGATCTTTTTCTAACACGTAACTTTGAAAATCTGCGTAAAAAACCGCATAATAAGACCGGATCTTAGTGTATGTGAACTTTTCAAAGAATTTTCTATCCGTTCCCACGATAAGGCACAAATCTCCAAATAACTAGGGGAACGTCCCACTTGAGCCATTAGTTCTGATTCCACTCATTTTTCTCGGAGATGTCTGAGCCGATTGCAGCAATACTAAGCTCCTTTCTTGGAGGCTACTTTTGAGCTGTGAATCAAGTTTGGATATGTATGGATAATCCGTTCGCGAATGCTCCAAAAAATGAGTTCTTTATCAAAAAATGATAGTTCTCTATTCGATTCAATAGAAATGGAAGTAATCGAGTTCTTTGAGGGCATAAAAATCAGGTTTAGGAACGGCTGCAGTGCAGGTGTGAGGAATCTATTAGAAGTTACATACATTCGCGACCTTTGAAAATGTTTATATATGAGAATGATTATTGTCAAAAAGTAATTTGAGGTTCTGATATTATTTTCGAAGAATGAAAGAACGTGTTTTTTTAGAACTAGTTAATTCTGTACAACTTTCAAGTTCTGAGTACTGCGCGGTTCTTTGGAATGAATAGTTTTGCCCATCTCCAGTCATATGACATTAGTTACCTAACCGACAAAACGAACCATTATTCTATCTCTCAATTTTCTCTGAGACGGTTAAACCGATTTCCACAAGCCGAGGTTCGTTTGATTGTTACTATTGAATTGTAAATCGAGTTTGAAGATCATCAAAAAGCTGTCACTTCTAGTTCCGGAGATATAGTGGTATTAGTGACGTAACCGACATTTTTAATCAGAACAATGTTTTCAAAAAGTGACTTATGTATTATTGCTAATTGTTTTGGTTTTAGGAATGTTATTGAATATGCAACGTAAGCGCTGAAGCACGCTTTTGTGAGTTATACGAATCAATCTGAATTTATTGGTGTCAAAAGTTGGCACAAATTTGTATCAAAAATTATCCTAATGAAAATAATATGATTTAATGGATTTATTCAAATGTACTGTCAAAGCCAATCCTCACACGTTCGAGTCTCAAACTGGAAACAGTTTTATGCTCATTAAAGTCGTAACGTTTAGAAGCTCGATTGAGCCGACGCTTGTCATGGGATGCTTTCATTGCACGCACATACACAGAAACGCATCTTCTTCGTCCGATGCCTTAACGGTTGTCCGGTTTGCATGGTAAAGGGCACGTGACCCCACGGGATAGCCATCGTCGCTGTGTAGTAATGTAGTAATGGCAAACGACAGAACAGGAATCTCAAATGGTTAACTCACGTGACGAAGTCGTTGACATCGCATTTGTATTGCTTGAGTCACGGTATTCGAATAACGGATGTGTGTTTGTCAATTCAGTAGACTTACAGGAACAACTCGCAGCTCGTAGAACACCGTTGTCAAGGGAGACGGTGACATATTTAATGACTTCACACGTTGTGCCTTTTTACCGGCCGATGTTGAGTTCATGGCCAACTACGTCATTTGTACTCAGGCGGAAAGGCGGCGAATTACATGCATAGCACAGGCCGATGCCCGCATCAGAGCCGCCTGTTAACCTCATTTTATGACGTAATGCACTTAGCTTTGCTTCCCGTTTGCTTAAACATCGCCATAAGCCCAACCGTCTCAGGCAGTATTCTCGTGCGGTTATGGAACTTCTCAACCATCGATGAACCGCAGCTGAACGTATTTGTCAGACAGCTACGAGTGTAGGTTGAATTCTGTACATGAACCACCACAGGAGGCTGGGGATAATTGAGTTCGGGCACGCAAACCGACTATTCAGTTCATTCCGTCTTGACCAATTGAACCGCAGAGGAATTTACCGGGTTTCGTCATATGTCCTTCTTTCTTTCCCATACGTCAGGCGTACTATTTTTAAAGCCTAAAGATGCCGCAAATGGTACATTGCTGCTATTTATATCGAAAGTCTGTGAATCTGAGTTGTATATCGATTTAGAATTGGCTGCTCAGAAAAAAAAATTATCGTCGTTGTTTGACTACAATTATCAAAAATGTTAGAAGAGTCAAACTAAGAGTTTGCTAAGTGGTACAAGTTGAACTGCTAAGCGCTGACGAGTCGAAAACAAAACGGAAAGACAATTTAAAAATAATCAATATCAAATGCATATTTTTGATTATTTCTTTTATATTCTTACAGGGCTTCACTACCAACTACGGAACAGGCGATACTCTCTCCACAAAGGATTATACTCGACTGAAGTTGTTTACAAACAACAAACTTATTGGCAGCTCCACTAGCAGTATATGGCAATCGTCTGCAACGCAAGGTACGTTTGGTTCAATCGATGCAATTAAAACATTACTAAAAAAGTATAGTTAAGACGATGTTACCTGTATTCGAAAATACATTGAAATTTCGCCTTATCTCGTTTTAATGACACAAACAAAATTGAGAACTTGACTGAATGTTTTTCGTTACTATATATGTGGCATTGTTTGTCGGTCTAATAATATTAACGAAGCATCAGAAATACCATTATTCTAAGAAAAGAAATTCATCATTCTCGATTACTCGCAAACACCGTGACACGGTTGGCGTGTGGGCGTTCCTCGCGAGCTCGGAATGGTTGCGAATCAAAGCATCAAACTACCAAACTGCCAGAACGGCTTGCTCCGTTGCCGTGCGGTAGTCATGGTGATGATTTCTCTGATAAGCTGGAAAACAAACACGTCGCCTACCACGTTACCTATTTATACGTACCTGCAAAGTTCACGAGCCAGTGATTTCGGACGGATTCAATTAGCTCCCCGTTTCATATTATTTTCCTTACGGCATTTCATCGCATTCCAACGGCATCGTAATCGCGCCTGAATGACACCGTTAAGTTGGGTATCACGGCTTCGACTGCCGCGACCGACAAACGGCGCCTGCTGTTATTATGCAATGCGCAAGTCAAACTCGCCTGACCGACATACAACGGGAAGAAATCGGGACGCGGGTGATGGTGGTTGATTGACGGAAATAGTTGCGATATAACGATGTCACTACGGCGATACTTCTCCGTGTCAACAAACGCACATTGTTTTTATAGCGGAAGCAACTCATTCGCGCTTCACCGATCACAGTAGGCCGTTCTCGGCAAATCGCATAAAGCTGTCAACTACATTTCTTTCAAATTATATTTCAATTTCCACTTTTATTTTTATTTACTTGTTTACTCAGCACATCATACTAGGAAGTTACAATGCCGCCTCAGTTATCACCACGTTAGTCCTAAACTGTCTGGTGGAAAGCGTCACCTTCGCTCACCGATGCCCAATGCCACTGCCGCAGTAAATATTGGCACGCTAATCGGTGTGGTGTACTTTTTAGTGCATCGTCACGAGTCACCCACCTCCCTGCGCCCATCCTAGCCCTAACTCAAATCACTACATTCGTCTGTAAACAGCGCACGTTGATATAAGCGCTGCATTACCACAAATTTATGACTAGCGATCGCGATACACTGCAAAGTAATCACGAAACATAACACAGCACAGCACTGCCACAACGCGGTAGTATTGCTAGTTTCGTCAGAAAGTGCACCCGTAGCCGTATATGCGCTCCGTGTTCGAAGTGAATGCAACTTTCAATGCCGTTGACACCTACTTCGAGTGCGGGATGAGGCTGACGACTTTTTCGTAAGCTCCAAGTTGCGGCTTATCTGGTGATTATAAGGCGAATTTCGGCAGGTGACTGTCCTACTGGTGGTTAGAAAACTCATTTCGCTGAACAAAAAAAAAACAATAAAATGTACAATACAATTGGACTTTTTTCAGAGTGTTTCCATACACCTTTACGTGTCGTTTATTTCGTGAGTTGAACCAGATATGAGAAGACTGCTTGAATTGAATTAAAAACATGTATCTATTCCGAAGACAGTGTTCTCCGTTAAATTCAGTTATGACCAGTCACTCTTCTGGTAGGCGTGCTACATGTCCAGCTGATTGGAGCTCATCTCAATTAACATTAGACCTATGTATTTGCCATAATAGATTCCGTTCATGAATCAATCTAGGTGTAAAACGGTGAAACCCATGCACTTCAATTGGCCAAATATCGTGTGTTTCGCAACTATAAGGATTTACTGTTATTGATACCAGAGCTGCCATACAAAAAAATTATATTACAAAATCTTTTCACCTTCTGTGACGCATGGGTACATGAAAATTTTGGTGAAACATCGAAAAAATTTGTTCGTTTTTCGGAATAATTATAAAAATCTGTGATCTTTTCTAAAATGCCAGAAAATCTGTGATCTGTAACACAGAATCTGTGCAGTAAAAATAATTGAAAAATCTGTACTTTTACAGAAAAATCTGTGAATATGGTAAGCCTGATTGAAACAGGTAACATGATACTTTAGTTGAACAAATTCCCGCGGAGTTGGATGCCAGAAGCTAACGGAATCGGTTGTATTACATGTATGTTGGAATGTTTTTGAGTAAATTTCTGTATCACTGTGAGTTTTGCAGATGCTCCAAGTAAAAAACAGAAGTTTTGTTTTGCACGAATATTGTCCAATATGGCAAGGCATCTGTAGTTGTAAATAACGTTATTTTATTCCATTTTCAATAATTTTATGAATGCTTCCAAAATTTTTGTATGTGTCATTTGTACGTCCCGAGCTTGAGCTTTAGCTTGAGCGACCACCCCTGGTTGCTACTCCGTTACTGATCGGGATTAGCTGAAATTGTACAGGGAGTTTCTAAATGATCCATCCTGGGACTGGTAAATCATCCTTCAATGTACATCTTCTGGTAATCCCAGAATTCATTGATCGGTACCAGCGCCGGCCAGGCCCGCACGTAGATCGTCTAATGAATGGGAAGGGATGTTAGTTCAACACTTGTTGTTACTAGAGGCCGTATATACTACTGCACACTCCACAAGTGTCACGGGAGGATATTTTTTAGTAAAACTTTCAATACACTAAGGTCTTTTTTTAAGCGGTCTTTTTTATGCGATTTTTACGCGACTTTTTCATGCGAATTTTCAGAGTTATGAGGTTTTTTTTTATGCGAAGTTTCAGAGTTTTGCGTTTTTACCTATTTTTATATATATAAAAAATAGGTATAGAATTCGCTCAAACTTTAAAAAATTTTTCCGAGGCCCGGAGGGCCGAATGACATATACCAATCGATTCAGCTCGACGAACTGAGCAAATGTCTGTGTGTGTATGTGTGTGTGTATGTGTGTGTGTGTGTGTGTGTATGTGTGTGTCTGTATGTGTGTTGTCAACTAAGAGATCGAGATCTCAGAGATGGCTGAACCGATTTTGATCAAACTAGTCGCAAATGAAAGGTCTCCCCGTCACCCAAAACGCTATTGAATGGTTTTGAGATCGAATGTTTACTTTTTGAGTTATACAAAGTTTTATGTCAAAATTTTCAGTTTTTTGACAGTATCTGTCACAATTGACTTTGAAAACAGAATATGTTTTCAGACTTAGATTCCGCACGGTAATACCTATCCAACAAGCCATAGTTTGTTAAAATCCGTCCATTTTTAACGGAGATATCGAAATTTTTCTGTAAGCGACTTTTCCCCCTATTCCAGCAGTAGGAGTTTTGAGCGCTGTATGACAAAGATATGCTTGGGAGCAACGGAAAACACGATTTTTTATACTGTTACATACAATTGTTTCTAAGTACCAAAAGGATTGTGTACAGCATCCTTTTTCATGACATTTAGCCTCGGACCGATTTTGGCACGGCTCGTTTTTGGCAACATAATCGTTCGAATATGACATATATAAACCAGATGATGGCAGAATTTTTTTAATTATTTTGTTTTAAACTACTTACAGCAATAAATGCTGGAACAACATAACATCCATATACCATTCGAATCAACTATGGCGTTCGTCGAGATCAGCAAATGCGTGTGTGACAAATAATTTCACTTAATGTTCTCGGAAAATTTCTTTTCTACAAATTCAGATTCATACGAAAAGTCGTATGCTCCCAAACAAAGTTCCTGCATTATGTTTGGTTCCGACCTCTGGTTCTGGAACTACAGGATGATATGTGAAACGAAATCAAAATTGTGTAACTCATTTTTCTCGTAGATGGCTGAACCGATCTAAGATTCAAATGAAATCTAAGAATCATCTCAGATTCAAATGAAAAGTTTCAAGGTTCTATAAAACATCTTGCTTTTCAGTCAGATCCAACTTCCGGTTTCGGAAATACAGGGTGATTAGTATAAAAATGTCTATTTTATATAAATTAATCAGGTTTATCGGGTTTGCAGATTTGGACCCCGACCTGGAAGGATTCGTAGTGTCAGTAGAACCGTAGCACTAGCCATGCTATGGTTCTGTACACTCTGAATCGGCTGCGAAGTCCGATGAAACAGAAGGTCAAATTCCACTACAGGAATGTAATACCAAGGCTTTAGATTTGGATATTCGATATCCAAATAAATTTATTTCAGTTTTAATTGTATTCAGTTTTCAATCAGAAGGCACCTAAAATTTAATTCGTGCTATGATCTCTAAAAGAAGATTTAACTGATTTTCAAATATTTTGAAACAAATGTAAACTGTACAGCTACTCAGGTAAATTTATCTGACTTCGGCCATACCGCTTTTAGAATTCCGGTTTCAGTATAAAATCGTTTCTAAAAGCTCAATCGTTTTCTCAAAAAAGCCTAATCAAATTTCAGAAACAAAAATTCAAATTAAAACAAACTTATATACAAAAATTAATTAATTTTATCCAATTATGACTTCCGGTTCTCGAATTACATGATGATGAATTTTTAAAATTCAAACCGATATAGAAGATGACAATCCCGAAAAGCTTCAAAGTTGGACTCAAAACTGTTGTAATTTATTCGTCATATGGCCATACGAATCGGTTTGGGTTATGCTGATTCCTGAATACCGGCTCTGGAAGTACCTTAAATTACCGTAAACTCTAGAGTGGAACTTACATATCATGGCATGTTTAATCGATTATCACACTTCTAGATTCAAATTCGATCCGATTTGCAGTTTCGACATTACAGAGTAATGAGTGATTAAAATCTCAAATTGTCGCCTAAAACAACGGTCATTAAAATAATGTCATGAAAACTTAAACACCGAAGAATATTCATGCAAAAAACACATGCTGATTGATAAAAATAGGTATCATCTCACTGCTAGGTGGATTAAACACGTTTTTATGCGACATTTCAGAGTTATGCGGTTTTTTTATGCGCATTTTCAGAGTTAAGCGGTTTTTTATGCGGTTTTTTTATTCGCATAAAAAAGACTTCAGTGTATTGGAATTATTCGCACGCGACTCAGTATGTTCCGGTTTCAAAATGCTCGGATGCACCACTAAACTCACTAACTTCCCGAATGAACGTTTCAACAATATCCTATATTGAAGTCCCGGCAAGTCTTGATTCTCAGCTCTTGTTCGAGGAAACTGAAGAAAAAATTGCAATACTATCGCGTAAAGAATAAAAAATTCCCTATTTTTTATAAATGAAATTACGTGACACAAAATAAACGAGTGAATAGGATTTAGACAAAATAGTTGATTCATTGCATTGCCATATTCTAAACAGTTGCTATAAAATCATTTTAAATCACCAAATAAAGGTCAACAGATTTCACGCGCGTCTTTATTTATTATTTATTAATCTTTATTATTTCCGCTTTATTATTTTAATTACTTATTAAAATTATTAATTGGTTGATCTGGGCAGCCGGCTATTAATTAATATTAATTTATTGTTTGAAATATTAATATCAAGTGTTTTTCACTACGTGTTCAATATATCGATATATGTTATCTCTGTTATTAACTTTGTAATATCAACGGATTTGCGCAATAGTTATAGATTATTTATTTATTTATCATTCAATTTATATTCCTGACAGACAATCAATAACATGGAAGAATAAAACATTCCAAATAAAACTTTTTTTCGAAGTTAGACGGAAATTGATAGGTTGAATGAAGAGATAATTTATTAAAATAAAGTAATCAGAAGTGAAACATTGAAAATATCTGATAACTAAAAGGAAAAAGAAACTCCTGAAATTGTCACCTTTTACGTCATGGAAGCAGGAACCCAGTGGATCTATTCTTGCTTCATTTTTTTCCGCCGGATTCCACATGGCATCTAGGCTGGTACTGTCCGGAGAGAGCTAATAGGTACTATCAATCTCCTAGTGGACCCCAGCCTCTTGTGTCATTTGTTCGTCCCGAAAATATGAAAACGCGAAACGTCAGAAATTCACGTAACTTCGCAACTTCGAAAAATGTGTAACTCCGGAAATCACCGCGTAAGCTCAGAAATCAGCGAAGAAAAAACATAAGAGATTTGCGTATGAAAAACTCACGTAAATTCGAAAATCTGCAAATAGGACCTAATTTCGGGGATTCGCATAGAAAAAACCGCTTAACTTCAGAAATCCGCGGAAAAAAATGCGAAACCTCGGAAATCCGCATAAAAACCATAAATTCGGAAATTCGATTAAAAAACCTTGTAACTTCGGAAATCCGCGTATAAAAATGTATAACTTCAAAAATCCGATCCAAAAAAGACGCGTAACTTTGAAATCCACGTAACTTCGAAAATCAGCGTGTAGAAAAAACGCGTAACAACGGGAATGGGAATCAACGCAACTTCGAAAAATGTGTAACTCCGGAAATCCGTGTACCTAAGTTCGGAAATCAGCGTAGAAAAACCGCGTAATTTCGGATTCCGCATCTTCGAAAATCCGCATAACGTCGGAAATCCACGTCACTTCGGAAATCCACGCAACTTCGAAAATCCGCCTCAAAAAACCGCATAACTTCGAAGATCCACGTAACTTCAGAAATCCAGGCAGAAAGAAAATGGGAACGTCGGGAATCCGCGTCGAAAAAACCGCGTAGCTTCAGAAATCCGCGGAAAAGACACGTAATTTCAGAGATTCGCATAGAAAAAAAATCCCATAACTTCGGAAAGCCGCGTAAGTTCGGAAATCAACGTAGAAAAAAACGCGAGACCTCGGAAATCCGCATAAAAACTCGTAAATTCGGAAATTCGATTAAATAACCTTCGGAAACCCGCGTATAAAAATGCATAACTTCAAAAATCCACCTAAAAAGACTCTTGCTTCTTAGAGCCGAAGCGAAGATATTGTATATCTCAATTAATTATTTGGGAGTCAAATGATCCGGAAAAAAACGTGATGATTCTACTATGCTTCTGATCAATCGAACAAAAAGTGATCCCTGGAAACAGAACTCGAACCTTTAAGCGTTCTCCAGTTTGTGGAACAGCTCTGTCACTGAGCTACCCTGGGGATGCAGGCAATCACAAGACAATGTGCTTTACAACACATGCACAATCGATACCTTTGCTATTTTTACTGTGTGGGTTCCCATTATCTTAGTGCTCATCAAAATTGCCCTACAGTTAACACATTAGATACACATACATTTTTCGCAGCTCATTGCAACATCTGTTTGGAACAGTCACAACAAAGCAACAGAACTTTCGCCATAAAAAGAAATAAACACAAAGATGCAACAGACCGCATGCGATTAGTGTTCGCTCTATCAGTCCCTCTACCTGACAAATGGCCGATAATCATCACTGATAACGGCTTAATGTTTCACGCATGGCTCCCCGTTGCCCTAACCAACCTCAATCAAGAGTGATAGACATCTCTTTCTGCCACTGTAGCGGCAATCGCAGCAGCAGCAGCACCACCACCACCACCGGCAGTAGTCGCCACCCGGCCCGAACAATTTGCACGAAACTCGTTCGGCCGCCGATTGCCGCTGGCAGACAGAACTTGAAACGAATTGTCAAGGTCGTTGACCTAAATTCGCCGTTCGTTTTCTTCGGGTTCTTTTTTTTCTACACTCTCGGTCGGTTCTCCACCGCCACCGCATAGCCACAAAGCCCCAACCAACCACCCACATGACCAGTACTACTCTTCTACTATATCTTGCGGGTTGGACTACGTCAGAAGCGGTATTGTTTTTTTCCTTCGCCTTGTGCTCGCGCTAGCCTGTGGATTCGATAGTGTTGGTTAGCCTGGCAGACCCCCCTCTGGCCCCCTCCCTCCCAAAAACCAAACCATTCAACCGATCAGCCTGTTTACTAGCATAAATAATCGCCCGTCGACCAGCAGCCCCACTCTGCTTTGCTGTGGTGAAACACAGAAAGGAAAAAAACAGGATTGGCGAGGGGTGGGCCATTTGCATTCATTTCTCGTTGTGTTTTTCTCCACCAATTACCGCCGTCTTGCCGTCTTACTTCCTCGTAGCTTAACGACTTTGTTCACAACCTATACAAGTGCTACATTTTTTTTACCTTCGTTTACGGCGAAATGACGACGGAGTTCAGAAAGGGTAGATCTGCAGATTGTTGGCACATTCTGGAGGAATATCGAAGCAATTGGAACGGCAGACACCCGGACCCTAATTGAATGACCGCGAACGCCGAGGGGACATGTCAATTACTAGCCGCCTGCTTTGTCCGTTTGGGTGGCTGGTTGATTCGTTCGCTAGTTGGCCTGACGGCAGAAAAGGAGGCAGACATTGTTGACAGTTGGAAATATTGACGAGGAGAGGTTTTTCGTATGGGTAGACCGGCATGTCGGCAGTATGTGACAGACACCGGCAGTGAACCCCCTCATCGTTCTGT